>NW_007728153.1:207245-324898 GCF_000696425.1 Galeopterus variegatus | reverse complement strand
GTCCCCCCAGCTCCCCAGGCCACAGGGCTGGTCCAGCTCGGTGCTGGCCACTGGGACTATTTGGTACTCAGGGCTACAGATGGGCCACTGGTTTGGGCTGATTGAATGTTCTTGGTTACTTTATGGTTAATTCACAATCTTTGCTTTGATACTAATAAATCTGTTCTAAAATTCATGAACTTACCCTTTACCAGAACAATAATATTTAGTTAGCAAGATTCCTTTTTCTTTCCTCTATTTTCCAGTTTCCTGTAATGGGGTAATAAGATTTTTATATTAATAGAAATGCCTTTAGTAAACACACGAATCCAGTTTCCTGGCTTAAGAAATAGTATATACTAGAGAACTGAGCCTTTGTTTTATGTTTGAGAATACTCTAAGTCTTCAGACTCCTCTTTCTGAAAGTTCTCACCACAAAGGATGAATCAGAGATTCAGAGGCATCAGAGATTGTGTTTAATGTGGATTCTGATCTCAGAAAATCTAAAAGTTTAATTAATTTTTTTGTTTCAGTTGTTATGTACTTTTCTACTAAATGCATTGTGTGCTGTGTTAGTTGGGGATCTTCTGAGAAGCAGATGCAAAGATAGAATTCAATGTACGCAAACTCTATTAGGAAAAAGGCCTGTGAGAAAAAATGGGGAAGGAGCCAGGACAGTTTGAAAGCTGTCAGACTATGCAGGTGTAATCCCAAGTACTTGTTAGTGTAGTGATGTAGCTAATTAAATATTGACTAAATCTATAAAAATGAGTACACTGAAAAAGAATCCTGTGTCTATGAAAACTATATTGAATACTTTCAAGAGACTTGGTATAAACAAGTAGTCACTAAAACGTATCTGATCAAATCAGAGATAGCTGAGATTGCTGTAAAAGTTTGGGAGAAAATAATTCAAACTTAGCATAATTGTACACTTTTATTGTGTTGCAGTGTCTCTGCAGTTTAAAGAAACCCAAACTGGAAATGATTGTCAGTGCATTAAGAATATGATTTGTGCAACAGGAATGATGAAACGCTCTAACTGATGGATCTTATGCAAAGAAAAGACGGTAGGCTTGTATCTTAAGAATGGTGTGAGTACACTTTTCTATGCCTTAAGCTAAATGAAAATGTTTGCTTTTTGAAAGTCTATGATTTGATGGACTTTCTCGATTAACCAATCAACTACTGCTGACCACAAGAGGCTTCTGCATTTGAGATTCTGAGTTCAGTACAACTGCATTTGCCACTAATGTTTTCATATGGGATAATAATGGAAAAAACACAATGTTTCTGGCATGGAGGGTGTATGTGGAGGTCAGTTCATGGTGAGAGTTAGATCCTTACGTTCAATAAATATTTATTACAAATGGTTTTAGAATCTATCCAAAAGTCATAGATGGCCTACTTTGGTTTCATGTCTTTGGCAAAACTATATGTGTGTGTGTGTGTGTGTGTGTGTGTGTGTGTGTATATATATATAATATATAAAATTCTATATAAAAATATATAAATTCTATATAAAATATATACATATTTCTATATTCCCATATATATATATATATATACACACATGTACATATATTTATTATATGGCATAAATTTCTGGACCCGAAGAGATAAAGATCAGCCAAAGGGCTTTTCAGCTGTCCCCTATATTCTCTACCAAAGACATAATAGGGAATATTCAACACTCACCTACATTACATTTCAGCTCTCTACTGAAGGACAAATTAGCTTTTAATTTTGATTGCTCAGGACCAGGCTATTTCTTATTAATTCATGCATGCAGAGAGAACAATGAGGAATTTTCCTGCAAACCCTCAACTGAAGTTTATGGGACTGTTCCACATGGGGGAGATGTTACAGTTTTTTTTTAAAAAAATCTCTTCTGGAGCTTACATTATCAGCTGTTATAATATGTGATCATAGTTCTCTTTCCTTGCCTGGGGCAGGATAAAATAGAAATGTAAAATCAGCAAGCAAGTGTGATTCCTGGACAAGAAAGATTTTCACAGGGATTTGGCAAATATGCTGTCTGCTTCCCCCTTTGTTGCACCGTATAATCTAGAAGTAGAGATGTGGCCCACCGACCTTGAACTCCTTGAGGACAAGGTCGTCATCTTTGAATCTCCAGCACTAGGACTACGCCTGGTTCAATAAATGTGAATTGGTGGATCAATTTAATGAATACACTGCTTTTGTCTAAAAGGATAAAAAATACACTGGTTCCCATTCAGAATAGATTCAAAACATAAAGCATTATCCCATACTTACTTAAACCCATGGCTTGTCCGCAGGCATGGCAGCTCACGCCTTACAGCAAGGCTGCAGAATGTCCAGACAAGAAGGACTCTGTAAGCAGCTGGAAGAGAGACTGCCAAGGTTCAAAAGGTTGGGACCCTCTAATTTGCAAAGAGAAAGCCCAGGGCAAGGAGGAGATGATAAATATAAAATGAATGTTATCCCTATAGTAAACATGAACTTACCCCACAAATCTCAAGACTAGGGAGCCCCTCTTGAAGCTCCAAAAAGACATATTAGGCAAACTGAAAGAATTACTGTTTTCCACAGGGTCTAGAAAAGTCACAAAATGCTTTGCTTGAAGACAGACAGTGGTTCTCACACCTTATCAAATATCAGAATCACCTGTAGCCTTGTGTGAACAGACAGACTCTCTGGCCCTTCCTGCAGAGGTTCCAGTTCTGTAAGCCTGAGCTGGGGGCCTGGAAAGCTGCATGTTTTAACAAGCTCCCAGGTGTTGCCAGTGCAGATAATCATAGAAACATGTTTTGAAAACACTATCCTAAGAGATGGTAAACTCTGAAAACTGAAAACTGAAAACAAAGTTTCTTCCAAGATTTTAGATTAATAAATAAATGCTAGACCCATAAGTGAATTCTTTTTTTTTTTTTCTTTTTTTCGTGTCCGGCAACGGATCGCAACCCTCAGTGTCGTGCTCGTACCGGACCGGGACCGGCAACGGGATTGCAACCCTCAGCGCTGCACACGCACCTCGCCCAGCCAGTGAGCAGGAACCGGTCTGTATGTGGGATCCGAACCCTCGGCGGGAGCGCCGCCACGCTTCCCAAGCCGCACACTGTAGCAGTGCGCCACCGGGCCGGCCCAAGTGAATTCTTTTTAAAATTTTTATGAAGAACATGAACAAAAGTGGAAAGACGAGTACAAAAAACCCACAGTATGCCCCATCCGGCTTTCAAAAATACCAATCTTGTTTCACATGTCCTCCTATAACATTTTTTTTATCTGCTGAAACATTTTAAAGCCTATCCTAGACATATCATTTAATCAGTATTTATTTCTAATAAATAATCACTCTTTAAATTTATTCACTTACTGAGGGAAGCTAGGCTCTTTGGGATAAATTTCTTTTTCAGGCTGTGAGAGCCAAGAAAAACTGGGTTGAATGGATGCTATTTTGACTTCTGTCCATCTCGGCAGTGACCACTCTCTGCTTCTAGGCCTTTTTGCTCAGCCTGTGTCCAATCACCCTCCCCCCATCTTGTTTCCCCTTCCCACCCATCTCCTCATATCCACGTGCTGCTCACCCTTGGAAACATGCCTCTTCTCCATAGAACCATCCTCCCGCAATCACTTGTCTCTCTGACGTATAGTCCAACCTTACATTTCTTATGACATGAAACCTTCGTGTTCAGACTCAGGACAGTATTCTAACAGTGATATGAAACTTTCTGCCTCCCGTTGCCCAGGGGACTGTCCTCAGGGAACTGTGAAGTCCCCAAGGGTGATATAAGGAAAGCATTCTGAACAGGCTCAGAAAAGCCCCAAATCCTCTCTTCTCTGAAGCACATTACAGTCCTCAGCCTACAGTTGAAGGCTAGAGGCAGAATTTTCATTTCGAAGGAGTGAACCCTGGACGTCAAATGATTATCCACAAGCCCTTAAGTCCCACCAAACTCTGAGCACTCGGAGGACAAGCCCGGTCTTACTGATGGCTGCCACCGCAATTCTGAGGGTGGGGGGCAAGCCTAGGAAAACTGGGGGAGCAGCAGAGGGTTCTTGGCCCAATCTCTGCTCACTGAGGGCTTTCAAAGAAGAGTTGGTGGAATTGTCCAGACCTGCAGAGGAGTCTTGGGGGCATGAGGGTGGTGAAAGTAGAAATGCTAAGAAATATTCTGGTTAAGTTAGAGATTTGGATTTCTGACCCTTTCAGGAGGAAGAGGATGTGGCTGAGTGTGGCACTGGGGTGCATTAATGCCCACATGCGGAGTCGATGCTTGAGAATTAAACCACCCTTAAAGCAAGGCATTATACATGGGCTGTGAGTGTGGCAAACATTTACTTTGGGTGACAGAGGTCTGGATTTGCTGAGTGTCACGGGTGAATGAATGGCGGGGGTTGGAGGCAAAGAGGGAGGCTGCCAGGAAATTTTCAGTGCTCTGGAGGTGTTTTCAAGTCAATAAAATCAGCCTTGGTAAGATCTGATATCTGAATAGGACAATATAAAAAAAAAAAAAAACCACAAAGAAACTGTCTCCTAATTCGCTTTTTTAAAACGAAGTTGGGTGGTTACGGTTCCTATTAGAAAGTTTCATGGTATTTTTGTAGTAAATTATGAATTCCTCTTTGGAACACAGCAAAACAGTGTGAGAAAGCACCACTCCCTGCAGCTGGACTAACAGGCTGTCAGCCTGGCTTTGCTCACCTCCCCAGCTAAGGCACCTACCTTCTTCTAGGGGAGTAGACAAATCGCCCCCTGTGGTCCTGTGGCCCTGCCTCACCCCTTGAGAATCTCTTTTTTTTCCCTTTCCTTCTTTCTTTCTTTTATGTACATTTAGTTCCCACAGGCTTCCTTTATCAATATTTCAATTGGTTGCTGCTGACCTATACTTGAATCCAAATATTTGCCCTATTCAGTGTGAATTGTTCTTTCAGCCAAATGCTTGATTATGTCTGTGCTCTTTTGAGCAAACTGAATGGGCTACTTGACTATGTAATGCCGATATAGCCTGGTCATTAGTAGTGTTTGTTAGAATCGACCAGATGCGACAAGGAAGGAAGGGGAGAGGAGAAAGGGTTTGTGTTCAGTTTTCCTTCCCATGCAACTATGGTGAAGAGAATGAAATTGTGTACTTTCCAGGGCATAATTACACACTGTCTCCATGTTCTTCAAAATTAGCCCTTAGTCTAATAGGAATCAAATGGGTCAGGAATCAAAAGAGGTAAATACCCTGTAAGGCTCACAATTTTATTTATTGGAAAACTATCCCCTGAAAAATGAATATGGTATTTTTTTTTCAGTGACAGCGGGCATTCTTATTTTCATTATTTAGATCAGTACACAAGAAGTACAATAAAGCTACACACGTCACTTGCCCTTGGGTAATCCCTACCCTGACTGAATGGCATGTCTTTCCATATTCAAACTGACCTTTTGTCAGCATCAAATGTCATATGACTGCCGAATTTTTAACTATCACTATCGTATGCTCAACCACAGTTCATAATGTAGGGGAGGAAAAACCTCTACCTTCTAATGTTCAGTGACTGGGGCTCTGCAAATTAAAATGACAAAAGACAGATTAACAGGAGAAAAAACAGTTTATTTGTGCATGTGATTTTCATACACATGGGAAAGCTCAGTAATGAATAACTAAAAGATGAGGTTAGAATTAGGGACTTGTATATCATCCTAACAAAGAGTGTTAAAGTGCAGAGAAGAAGCTAGATAAAGAAAAGAAAGTTTGGGGCTTCTGGGGGTGATTTATGAGAAGGTGATTAAGAAATGAATGGTAAATAAGGGTCATTTAGTAAGGTTTGTTATGCAAATAAGAGCTCAGGTGGTAAGAGTTATCTGAGTAGTTCTTGTCCTGTTATTGAGAGGCACCTTCCCAATTTTTGTTACCTTTATAAAGGTTTTTATGCCCTATTTTTAGACCAAAAGGAGGAGGGCAGAGAGCTAATTGCCTTAAACTCCAAACAATCTTTATGCCACAATGACATATTTAGGGTAGCATACTCTGATCCTCTTCAATACAATTATTTATTGACCACCTACAACATGCCCAGTATTGAATTATGTTGTGGAAATCCTTCATGCAGAATAGGAGTTAAAATTCTTGGCCCTGACCCAGGGAGGAAACCAGCACAGGTCCAGGTGGATTTTGTCAGAAACAAGAGTGGCTTTGAAATGGAGATTAATTTGTCCAGTGCCTCAGAGCAGGAAGTGGTAATAAGAATGTGCTTGTGTGTTTGTACTTGCCCTTGGGGAGTTCATATCTCATTGGCAAAGGCAGGCATGTAAACAGTGTAGAAAAGATAGGAAAAAGACTACTTGGGGCAAGATATTGAGTGAGAAAATTATGGACCACAAAGACAAAAAACAAAATAAAAATTGTGACTAGAAGGGGCTCCTTCCCTCTGGGAGCTTACAGTCTGTTAGAGGGGATAATTTACAGACACAGACAAATAGTATCCAAGGCAGACTGTGCTTAAAGGAACTGCAAAGTAACATAGTTATTCAGAACTTGAAAAGGTCACATCCAAGTGCACTGGGCAAGTCTAAACTGTGCTTTTTAAAGCCTTACATGAAGCTCATGGCTCTGATGCTCCTGCAAGCTCACACCATGTGTATTTTAAATCTGTCTAAAGAATTTACAAAATTCTTTAAACATCTTCCACATAGCTCTTTGGTTACAACCAGATTTGCCACTTTACTTCCTTGTTTCTATTACACTAATTGTAATGCCCTATTATATAAAAGAGGGAAAGGGATGAAGAAAAACATATTTATTAAGCACTAATATGTACCAGCCATTGAACTAGGCACTTTCAGTTTGTTTCTCACTTATTTGCAGAGATTTTCACTTACTCCTTGGTTCCGCTTTATTCAAGTCTCCCTGTGTCTCACATTTATAAGTCCCTCTGCTACTCACGCACTGGGCAGCCTTGATGAATCCCTTAAACTCTCTGAGACTCTGTTTTAACACATGTAAGAATGGGCAAAACAATGCCAGCCACATCATGCAGCTGAGGGTACTACAGAGTAACATATGTCAAAGCACACAGCCAATGCTCAGTGCATAACAAGCGCTCATTAATTAGTTTTCCTCCTTTCCTGCATTTTGGTGGCCTTGTGTACATAAGGCATTAGGAGCATACATTGCAGGGAAAATCCAGTTGTTGCTCCCAGCTCTAAAAGGGTATGATGATAATAGCAGGGGCTTTATAGGATTTTCTGAGAATTAAATTGAGAAAATATATGTAAAGCCATAGTTTAATGCCTGGTCATAGTAAGTGTTCAGTAAAATGTTAAATATTATTTTTATCCAGTGCTCAATGTGTGTCAGTGCTATAAATACATAATTTCACCTATAATTTTTGAAATGTTTGTATTACCTTCATTTTACCAATGAGAGACTGAAATGACCTCCTGTTAGTAGTGAGATGGTTACCTTGACATCTGGTGTTTTCTCTATGGTCAAGAACACCACAGAGTAAAGGCAAGACATTGAAGCAGCCTAAAAATAGGACATTTGACAGGGGAGGGAGTGAGGGAGAGAAGTGGAGGGTGTCAAAGGAGTGTCTCAGAAATATTTTTTTCTAAAAACTATCTAGCAAGATCAAATTGCTAGTGCTTGAAGATGTGTTGTGCACATCAATGTCACATCAGCTGGTGGGATTCTAACCTTCTTCAATAACACACACACACACAAACACACACACACACCAATAACTACACATAGGGACGGAGGAGTTCACTCTGTTGACTGAGGTAAATGAATTCAGCAGGAACACAAAAGAAACTTTCTGAGATTGGTGTAAGAGGTCTAGTGTTTCCCAGCTATTTAAAAACCCGAATGTGTTTTCCTGTTTTCAAGTCAAAAAACAATAAGGGTCTTAATCAAGAGCGCACAGTGGCCATTTCGACAATGACCAAGCCCAGTGAGTTATGACCAGAGGCCAGAATAATATTGGTTCTCACATTGGCATGATGAATTATTTGCTAAAACAACCAATATTATATTCAATAGGGAGATATTTTGCCTTGCTGATGAAGAAAAAAAGTTTTTGCAAATAATATGCTTGGCTTTGACAATGATGGAGAGGTTGAATATGTGCAAATTATCTGATAGAGTTACAATGACTTGATGTAGAAAAATACATTTTTCGCCATTGCTGGTATTTTCTTCAAGGTCAGAGCTACTTATATTTGTGGCCCAAATATTATGACCTTTTCTCGGAAATGTTTTGAGTTTTTTATGCTTAGAAATATAGAGAGCATTTTAATGGCATGCTTAATATCTGACAGTTTTGAAATAGTTATCACTTAAAATATTATCTGATAAGCCATAAATATTAAATATATGAATTAATGCAAAACTATAGGAATTCACACACCTTGGAGCTTTTCCAAGGTGTGATGAGCATTTAGCTTGGTTCAACAAGTAGTTATTATTTCTATTGATCTTTCCTTACCCTTTGAAACTTGCAAGGCACTGTTTATATGTTTACTCTTCACATGTGTTATCTCATTTCATCTTCATGTACGGGTTTTATTATCCCCATTGAAAAAATGAGGAAACTAAGACTGAGAAAACTGAAGTAACACAATCACGGCAAAGGTGGTGTTTCTAAAGCAGACGGTCTGAGTCAGCGTCCCATAGTCTTTCCACTGAGCCTCTATACTGCCTTGTTCGTTGTTTCTGGTTTTGAAAGAAAAAGCAATATAATTTTACTTGGTTTTTACCCTTTTTTTCCCCATCACTGGAAAGCCTTATCTTGCCTCAATCAGTACGAGGTTTAGAAATAAACACACTTCTGTGGGCCTTTTATGTAAGGTACTTGGTGTGTGTTCTCTCTCTCTCTCTCTCTCTCTCTCTCTCTCAGCTTGTGCTTAATGATTGAACACCACTCTGGATCCACAAAGATCTACTCTATCCATTTGTGATTCACTAACATCATGACCCACATGCTGTACCATTTTATATATAGACATTGCAGCCAGGAGAGTATTGCCCAGTGTCCTGATCTGTCTTCTTTATAAACAAATTGAGACTGAGCCAAGGTAAACACACTTGACACTCTGGAGGTAACAAAAAAGCAGCTCCCCCCTCAAAAATCAAAGTATTGTGTCTGACCCCAAGCTTACACTGTAGTGGCTTTTGGTCCTGCATTTGTCACTAACCACAATTGTGAGGAACTCCCTCAGGTCCCCTGAGCCTCTGCTTTTTCACCAGGCACTTCGTATCTAAGCCTTATTTCCTAAGATGGTTGTAGCAAATGAGAAAATGCTGGGGAGAGAGCTTTTTAAAGGTTAAATCCCCAAAGTATGTAACTTTAAAAATAATTATGAATCATATCATTAAGCTCATCTATCTGGTGCTGTGTTAGGTCAACCCACTCGCTCAGTCTGTGCACTTAAGGTTTTATTTTTCCCCAGAAACAGTGACATGCATGGCACCCTTCAAAAATCGTGTTAGGCAGCACAGATAATAAATTATTAAGGGCACAAAGACTGAGCTCATCGAAAAGCTATTGCTCTGTGGGTAAATACAACCCCACTGTGTATTAAACAAAAATTAAACCCCATTTTCTTTTTTATAATTAAGTTGCCATCAATTCAAACGCAGAGAACAAGGCGCTGGACACAGTTAATAGTCCACAGACGGGCCAGCCCCGGCTTTGAAAGCATTTAAGCTTTTCTGAAGTGCTACTTGTACCCAATTATAACTCACTACTTACCATCTTCATAATTTAAATCTGTCCGCCCCTTAGGGGGGAAAATTTTTGCTAATCAAAGCCATGAATGCACCTTTTTCCTTTTGACAGCATTAAATTAAAGCTAAATGGTCGGTTTTGAATGAGTTACTGTGAAGAATAAAGGCATTAATGAGGTAATTTCATTATGGAGACTCATCCAGGCCTATGTGAAACGGGGGAAGTGGAGGAGAAAGCTGGGGAGGAAATTAGGGTTCCTTCCACCCTAATTAATGTTTGGGGGCATTTAGTACAGGCACCAAATTAACTGCTCCAAAGAACTCTCATTGAAAAAAATACATTGTTGCCCTCCCTTGTCATTAGAAGACAGTACAAGGAGAACCCTCTGTGAGTATAAAGCCAGCCTTTAACTTGTTGGGCTGGCTACAGAAAGCACACCATTAGAGAGCTGGGGTTTAAGGAAGCGCTGGGCATACAATATAGGATTGTTTAGGTCCTTGGACTCTGTGAGCTGTAAACAGGTAGCTTCTGAATGAGGAATTATGAGACTCCTGGGAGGCCTGTCTTCCCAGCAAAACAGTCTTAAATGCATCCAAAAGGAAGAAAGAAAGGTGAATAGGCCCAGCGTGGTTCGCAAAGAGAATGCTCAATGCTTGTCTTAAGTGATTACATGATGTTGGGCCGTCCCCTCTCCTTGAGTTATCTTTACACTGCTTTTGTCTCCTCTAATTGGAGCTGATGAGGTGCTAATTGGAGCCCTTTTTAAAAGCCCACTACTTTAATCATTGGAAAATCAAGGGAGGCTGAGGGAGTGGAGTTAATGAGAAGGGGGAAAAAAGAAAACTTGTATAGTGTAGTTTGATAAAAAATAAAGCTGTGGTTTGTGTGTGTCTAGGAGGGGTGATGGGGAGGTCTGAGGAGACAGGAAAGGAGCTCAGGATATTTTATTTTAAAATCTTTCCACAGCATCTTCACAGGTCAGCTAGAATAGAAAGCATCTAGTGAGTCTAGCGGTTTCCATCCTTGAATTCCCATATTGGGACTGAATTCAGGCTAAAGCATTTATGTTCCGGCCCTCTGGCTTCACTTCAAAATTGTAGGAAGAAATTGTACGGAGACAGCGTGCCTCCTGCTGACCTTCCTCTCTTCTCAGAGCAAAAGCTTTTCTTGAGCCCTTTGGATGCGATTTGCCATTTCTTCTGGCCACGGAGTGGATTCTTCCTCTCAGACTTTTCTCTACATCACAGGCATGAAGCTAAATGTGGCGATGAAAATGTCTTCCCGGGATATGAGTTGGGGAAAAGAAGACCATTGACTTACCAACAGTTCTGATCTTTTGGAGTTGTTTTTTTGTTTGTATTCTGTTTTTGTTTTTGTTTTTTATTCTTCTCCTTTATACTTTTCTATGCTTCCCAAATCTCCAGAATGAGTCTGTATAAGTTTTGGCTTCAGAAAAATAAATTTTTTATATCTTCTAGATAACTTTGCTTAATTTTTCTAAGCAGCAAAGTGATCAGAAGGGAATGTGTAGCAGGGAAGAAAGGAATGCTGTGGAAGAGTGGACTTCTAGAAACATCTTCTCAAGGACACAGAGGCCTTGCTGTGTAACAGACTCCTGGAAAGTCAGGAGACCATGGAAATTCAGAGATGAACGTCAAGTACGTGGTTACTCAGGCCTGTATTCAATTCTCTGTTCCCTGACCTATGGTGGAATTTATGAAGTATTTATGGAGTATCTTGGAGAATTTATAAACTATGCTAAAGGACTTAGCACCTCATATGTTATCTCATATCATGGTCAAACCCTTCTTGAAAGTTAATCTTCTGACACACTGTAACTGACTTTAGAGCAGTGACTCTGCAGTTTGTCTTTGGTTCCCACTGAAGTATCCAAATCCTTAAGTTACCTTTTCCCTGCTGCCTCAATGTAAAATCCAGCCATGCTATAGCACATCAGTCAGAAATATTAAATTGAGATGACACAGGTTGGCCCGTAAATATAGGATATGACACATGCAGAACTTAGTAGGATGGCATTTTAGCCTTGGCAATGAGGTGTACCTGTCCAGGGCTTGGAACAGTGTCTAGCATGCAGTTAGGGATCAGTAAGTTAAAGCTGACACAAGAGAGAGAGAGACCTGGGAAGCAGACAGAGTCCTAAAAGGCAAAGATGATTGTGCAAGGAAAGAGAGATGCAGTATTTGGTTTTGAAAACTGTGCATCTGTCACTCATGGGCTGAGATGGCAGCCTGCCAGTATCTGGGGTCTAGGTCAGTGAGACGACACTGCCCACAGAGAAAATCTCTGGGTCGCAGCACTAGAAAGAGCCCTACAGGTGTTCTGGCCCCAGATCACTGTTCCGCAGATGAAGTGTGGGCTCAGAGTCATCCAGGTCACCAAGAGTGGCTGATTCTGCACCAGATTCTACATCTCTGACCTAGCAGGTCAGTGCTGTTTTTCCTAATAGCATACAGACTCACAGGAAGAGGAACTTACCAGCCTCATCCTCTGAAGTTTCTGAGTATGTTAGATTACAGCAGGAGCATCCCGTTGTTTGTAGCATACACATACATGTATTTACACACATGTACTGACACCTAGAGCTCCATGTCAGCCCCAAATTGGGGGTAAATCCTTCTTTAATCTTACATGGACAGTGTGTACATCAAGAGGAAAGGAGCTGTGTGTCTGGTTGGTGCTCCAACAACCTGATTCACTCTCTCACTCCTGCACCCATGCATTCAGCTCCTGGCAAATACTGGGATGCCTACGAAGGACTATACCCTGAGCTGAGTGCAGGATACGAAAGGGAGCAAAACTTGACTCAGCCTGCCCTCGTGGAATTTATTGTTCAGTGCACGGTGTGCAATGCCATAGTCTACGGACACAGTGCTATTTGCCAAAGACTCCAGGCGACACTGAGGCAGGTGCTTCGAAACCCTGAGCTAGTCAGCAGAGAGCAGACCGCCCCCGCCCCCCCCCCAGCTGCTATTAAAGCAGCTCTTAATGAGTTAATGAGCAGCCTGAGGGTGGGGGGCGGTGACTGGGTGGGGAAGGGGGAGGGGTGCAGTAATCTGCAGAGCATTAGCAGATGCTTCAGCAGGAGGCTGGGGAAGCTATTTGCCAGTTGGCTGCAGCTTCTGAAAGAGCAAGCCGAAGCGTCAATCAATGTGGCCTTCATCAGTTCAGTGACCATATCTTTTAATAATAAATTTTTTTAAAGTAATCTAACAAATTCTTTTGTTTCACAAATTAATTTGATAAAATAACTTGCACAAACACAAAAATTAAATTAAATTTATACAATTATTCAACAGGCTTTATTAGAAAAATACCTTTATATGAGGTCTGGCACATGTGAAAGCCAGAAATAAAGATCTCAGCATTTTAGCTCCAGAGGGGGACTTGGGGATTGTAGAGACACCAACCCCACGCCCCCAATTTTATAAGGAAGAAATTGAGATCCAGAAAGATACAGGACTTTGTTATATGTCATGCCAATGGCAAGAGTAGAGACCAGGGCTCCTCCTGGTTTATAATTCAGCACACTCTTAAGTACAGCATGCTACCTACCTTGGCCTATGTACTGGTCAGCTGCAAACTTAAAGTATACCAGTTAAATACAAAAAAACTCCTGCACGTTACTATTAATAAAAGAAATGCACTGCTCACTGCACCCCACAGGTATGTACGATCAATTATATTTTAATAAAAAAAAAAGAAATGCACTTCTCATCTCTGAGATTGAAAAAGTTCAAGAAAGCAAAAAAAGAAAAAAAAACTATTAAGGACTACTGGGATTGTATTAGCAGGACACAGGAGGCAACTTGAAGAGACTACCATTGGCATGATTTGTGCATTATTAAGGATAATAGATGAAGTGGACTAAAACACATCCAATATGTTAAAATCCGTGAGTTCAAAATGATATCAAACACAAAGAAAAATAGTGATGGTCAACAACAACGAACACATAAAGGTTACTCTGGAAGATGCCTGGGAACCAACTCTGTAGTTTGAAACTGGTTTTTTAAAAAAAAAGTCTTTTTTTCCCTGTTGCATAAGAACTATAGATAAAAGTAAATAAATAGCTGATGAGAGGAAGCTTTTTTTTTTTTTTTCCTTTTTGTCTTTTTTCGTGACCGGCAACGGATCGCAACCCTCAGTGTCGCACCCGTACCGGCCCGGGACCGGCAACGGGATCACAACCCTCGGTGGCTTGCCTGCACCTTGCTCAGCCAGTGAGCGGCCAGTCTGTATGTGGGATCCGAACCCTCGGCAGGAGTGCCGCTGCGCTCCCAAGCGGCGCACTGTAGCAGTGCGCCACCGGGCCGGCCCGAGAGGAAGCTTTTTTAATAGAAGCATCCCACTAATAAATGAAGAAGAAATGATGGAATTTAAATGTCATCCTTTTATCAAATCTAATGAAATAAAAACAGTCTATGAAATGATGCCCAGTGGCTGCTAGGAACCACACATGATGTGCCTCCTGATGGATGCACACATTCCCCACTGCCTAGAACTATTCTTGCCAAAAATTCTGACTGGGTTGGCCAGTGCTTCTGATGGCTCAGCATTCTTACAGATATGGCCTTTGTTCTGGCCTCAGCAGTCCTCACTTGCTGTTTGGCAATAAACTCCTAACTGATCCTCCAGCATCTCACGGTCCTGCCAGTCTCCTCACCTCAAACCACCAGAATGACCCATGTAGAATGCGTATCTGTCTGCATCTCTCCCCTGCTTTAACTGGACAGACCCTGTTGTCAGTTGAATTATGTCCTCCCCAAAAGAAATATTCAAGTCCTAAACACTGGTACCTATGAATGTGACCTCGTTTAGATTAGGGTCTTAGAGGTTTAATCAAGTTAAAATGAGTTTATATTGCATCAGGAGAGACCTTAATCAATGACTGGTGCCCTTATAAGAAGAGAAAAAATTAGACACAGAAACACAGATGGAAGATGGCCATGTGAAGATGGAGGCAGAAATTTGAATGATGCATCCTCAAGCCAAGAAATGCCAAGGTTTGCTGGCAACCACTGCAATCTAGGAGAGTTCCCTTTCCAGCTCACCTGCAGGGGATCCATCCCTCACGCCCTATGTCAGCTGCACCAGACCAATCACGTTTCCTCAGGGAAGCCAGGCTATTGCACACTTCTCACCTTTGCACATATTATTTCCTTTACCTACAATGACTGTCTTCCCTCTCCTGGTCTACTCAGATGATCCCCTTCTGGGATCCCAAGGCACTTTGTGACCACCTCTTCTTTTGAGTTTGCCAGGCAGCATTGCAGCTGATCCCCCACCAGATGTGAATTCTGCCATAACAGGGAGCCCAGCAGAGTAATAATATTCAGCAGCTAATGTAACTGAGTGATTCCTAAATCTCAAGCACTGTTCCAAGCCTTTTCCATGTATTAATTCAGTTATTTCTCACAATTCTGAATCATCATCCCCATTTTATAGATGAGAAAACAGAGACATAAAAGGTTAAGTGACTTGCCCAGTGTCACACAATAAATGATGGAGGCATGATTCAAGGCCACTCTAGACCCAGAGCTCATGCTCTTAACCACTGTGCACTACTGCCTCCCACAACATGGAGCAGTGTAGGTGACCAGGAGGTTGGGTGGGTAGGGAGTAGGAAGTGGGGGACAAAGGAATGAATAAGCAACAACTTCTCTTCATAGGTGTTAATATCGAAATCTAACTAATCCACGGTTCTCCTTTGTTTCTCAAGTTAACCAGGTGCAAAACCCAGAATTGGAAGCAATATGAGAATGTGTCTGAACAACTCTGAATGTAATGACAAGGGAACCGAGTGGTTTCTATGTGATCTGCAATTCACCGATGTATGAATCCACTTACTGAAATTGACTTTTTGTCCACAATGCTCCCTTCTGGATTCCCAATGGCCATGCTCTTAGGCTCTTTGATTTTTATCTCCTTCACCTTTTTCCACCTTCCTGACCTTAGTAACTGTTCATTTCCTCTGCTTGACCTTGCTGAACTACCTTCAACTTGATTCTAACCTAATTCAGCCACGTTCATTTTTGTTTCAGTTTTCAACAGTATACTGACTAGGTCTATTAGCTTGATGATTTCTCAATGCAAGGTATGTGCATTTTAAAGTTTTAGTATCCAGATCACTAATAAAATGTTGCAAGATTAAAATACAATTTGCAACCACCCGGTAAACCCACAAAAATAGCAATCGGGGAAATTCCATTTGCTATGTTTTCTGCTCTTGCTCTTTCCAGTTCTTTTTATGGTGCAATAAACATAACATAAAATTTACCACTACTGACATTTACTATATTCACAGTGTTGTGCAACCATCATCACTATCTAGTTCCTGAACATTTTCATCACTCCGAAAGGAAGCCCTGTACTCATTAAGCAGTCACTCTCCATCCTTTCCTCCCCCCTGCCTCTGGCAACCACCATCTGCTTTCTGTCCCTGTGGATCTGTCTGTTTTGGGTATTTCATATAAATGGAATCATACAATATGTGACCTACTGTGTTGAGCTTCTTTCACTCAGCATGTTTTTAAGGTTCCTCCATGTCATAGCGTGAATCAGTACTTTATTCCTTTTATGTCTGAATAATATTCCATTCTATGAATATACCGCATTTTGTTTATCCCTTCATCAGATAATGGACATTTGGGTTGTTTCTACCTTTGTCTATTGTGAATATTGCTGCTATGAACATTCACGTACAAGCTTTTCTTTGAACATCTGTTTTCAGTTCTTTTGGGTATATACCCAGAAGAGGAATCACTCTACGTGGGTAACTCTACATTTACATGACTCAGGAGCAGCCAAGCTGTTTCCACAGCAGGGGCACCACTTCACATTCCCACCAGCAGTTTGGGAAGGTTCCAATTTCTCCACATCCTCACCAAAACTTGTTATTTTTCTTTTTTAAAAAAAATTATAACCATGCTAGTGGATGCAACTTAGAGTCTTTTTAAGGCAAATGCTTTTTATAGCAATGCTTCTCCAACCTTCATGTACACATGCATCATTTAGGGATCTTGTTAAATATAGACTCTGTTGCAGTCAGTCTTGGGTGGGATCTGAGAACCTGCATTTCTAATAAGCACCCTGGGGATGCTGGTGCTGCTGGGATTCGTGTATTGGCAGACATCACATAGAAAGATTACAGTAGTCACTTGCTTAAAACCCTCCAGTTGCTGCCTGCTGCAGTTAGAATACAAGCCAAGCTCCTTGCCACATTTAGAAGGCCCCTGCCAGCCCTCCCAGCCTCCTCTCCTACCATTCTCCCCCGCCTGACCACACTCCTGTCATTCTGGGGTTCTTTTCTGCTCCTTGAACATGCCATGTTTTCCAGCCTCTGGGACTTTGTACTTGCTGTCCCCTCTGCCAGGAACACTGCTCCTGATCCTCACTTGGCTGCCTCTTTATCCTGCAGACCTCAGATCAAATATCTACCCCATGGAAAGGCCTTCCTAGAGCCATCTACCTGAAGTTCCAGATTCCACCCAACCCCAAGCAGTCACTCTCTATCCCATTTCTCTGTTTTTTGTTTGTTTGATTTTACAATACTTGTCAATATTACAATTTGTATTTTTCTTTTTAAAAATTTGTCAGTAACACGACGGTCAAGAGTTTGGCTCCCCAAACCAGCCAGCAGCAAAATAAATAAATAAATAATAAACAAACAAACAAACAAACAAATAAATAAATAGTATAATATAATATAATATAATAAAAATTTGTCTGTACTTTTATTGTCTCTTTCTCCTGGCTAGCATGTGAAACAGAATGATGCCAAGACCTCACCTGTCTTGTTCACTTCCCTATCCCTAATGCTTAGAACAGTGCTAGGTGTTGGTCATATAGGTGCACAATAAATGCTTTTTGAATGAATAAATTGATGACAGTTTCAGGCCTTTCTTCTTGCATGTCTCCATGATTTTCAGATATGGTCATGCATATCTGAAATTTAATCCAGAGAAGGTTGTAAATTATTATCAGAATTGAAGACATGGAACACCTTCCTGCAGACTTCCAGACCATTTAAACAGTCAGATAAATTGGTGCAGTTTATCTCAAGCTCCCAGTTGGCTTGTTCGTTGTCTCTGCTCCCAAATCTCCTCCCCTCCCCAAACCTCCAGTGCTTTTATATCTGTTTACAAATACTCAGAGAAAGGAAAACAAGATACCCGCTTTCCCTCTCCCGGTTCCACTTCCCTTTGTAAATGCACACAGCTGTGTGAACATCGCAGATGCAGGTCACACGAGCTTTTCTTTGCTCCCCCACAATAAGCAGCACATTTTCCTGACTCGTGTCTTCGCTATATAAGGAAGTGTATTCCATTTCCCTTGGAGTTGGTATCTCGTTTTCTCTTTTTACGTTTGGATCTGAAGACTCTGATTTTCTTTCTACCTTCTTTGGGGCTCTGTCCTGCTTCTCATTCAGAGATCTTATTTGGCTTTCGACTCCCCAGAGCATTTTGAGCTTTATTCTATCAGATAGGTTACCTTTTGTCTTTCTCACTTTTTGTCAATGTTGGGCATTTATTCTTTTATCATTAACACAGTTTCCTAAATAAACACCCAACCTTCATAAATCCCTTCAGCCTTTATACCTCTGTTCTGTAGAGTTTTAAAATTAGTCTCCTAAGACTGTAAAATCTGCCCTTTTCCAATTTAGTTTCACGTTTTAATGAATGGTCTCTTTCTACTTCGTGTAATCTAAACCTGATCAATTTTGGATCACTTTCCTTCTTTACATCCTCAAGCCTGTCCTGATGGAAGAATTAGGTCAAAAGGCTGTTTACCTCATCAGATGCTGAAAACACATCATGCTGGTCTTATTTTCCTTGTTAGGAGGTTGTAGTAAATCTTTGCCAAAATGTTTTCTTTGCTCTTTACTCTTTTCTACCTTAACCCAAAAGTTCACTATTCTCTGCTTTTCGTCTGTTTCTTGATTCGGTGATTATGTGCTAAAATTTTCACTGCTGATATTTCCTAAAAACCTTTCTTCCAGAGCTGTGTCTTAGTCAACCACACATTGGCCTTGGTGTTAAATCATAATTTCTAGCTCCTCTTTCCTGTTACTGAACGTCTAAGAATGCACTACACCAAATGCGCTTCCAGCTGTTTTTACATCTCTTTTGGAGTTATCGCACTTTTCTGCTGGCTGACCTGAATCTTTCTCTAGTCTGTGAGCTTCTGCTTGTAAACACCATGTTCTACCGATCCGTGTATCTCCAGCATCTAGCACATGCCCGCCTCACAATGGATTCCTAGTAAATGTTTCGAGTGCAGAGTGAATACACCATGATCCCTTACTTTGCAAGCTGAGAGATGCAAAACCCAGGTATGTCAGACTACTTATGAACATGGAATGAAGACATACAGTTACGTGTGCAATGTGGTTCAATATGCATTCAAAGAAGAAAAATGAATAAGGACTCATAGTGTTATAGAAAGCTTCATGGAGCATGTAAGACTTAAATTTGGCCATTAAGAAAAAGAGAGAGAGAGAGAGAAAGAGAAGTATTAAGTAGAGAAAGCACTTGATGTCCCACTCTGTCCCTCTTAAGTTTCCTTGTGGGGATGCCCTTGTTTTTCCTTTTCCCTTGTCATAGCGCCTCCCTTCATAACACTTCCCTCATTAGGTTGCTTGAGCTCTTCTCTTCCACCTTTACCATCCTTGTCTAAAATCCTCTTATGGTGCTTATCTGTGCAACTTTATCTTATTTTTAGTCCAGCATAGGATATCAAAGACTCTGATAGACAATGCCACTTTTGTCTGTTCTTCCAAAAGTGCCTTGGGCCACTCTCCCAGCCTAGTGTGATAACTGAGGCTGCCCCTCAGGAAAAACCAGCTTGTGGAGTAATTAGGTCATAGGAAGCACTGAAACCAGAAGATTCAGCTGGAGACTAGGCTAAAATTCATAAATAAAGATCGGCCTCCCTTGAATTCTCAACAGGCTATTTTTAGATCTGTAGGCTGTGGTCTAGCAGAACAGTGACAATTATATCCTTTCTCTAAATGTTTTGCCACCAGCTTTTTGAAGCATTTATTTTCTATCACTGAATCATTCAATAGCAATATAATTCGTATGTCCATTTGCTTGGCTCTCACAGGTTTGGGAGGCAGTTACCTTTCCCAGTTCATTAACCGACTGGCCTTCGCATTAACAGCCCCTCCATCAGGGGTTGCCTTGGAGACAAAGCTTCCTGTGGGTAATCCAAGATTATCTAGCTCTTTGTCCTACATGTGACCCGTAATTACTTGCTAAATTAGAATGGTTTTCTGAAAATCACAAGCGGAGGTTAATATGTTCTTCCAGAGCTGGTCAAGCTAAGATGACACTGAATTCACAGGGAATTCAAGTGACATGATCCCTGAAGGCGTCTCTTTGAGTAAGAAGATGAACTCTCCCCCTGGGAGGCACTGCCCCCCCATAAAACCCCTGTCACTCACTGTCCCTCCGCCTGCTTTTCTAGTTGTGGGTTAATCTTCTCAGGACAATTCACTATGTCAATATTGAGCAGATTCATGCTGGCGCGGGATCCTGCATGCATTTGTCTTTGAAAACTAACTGCTTTAAATTTAAGGACCTATTTGTATCATAATTGCAGGTTTTTACTCTGTGTATTTACAGAATTATAAGGCTTCATGTACCAATGAGGGACAAGCAAGGGAACTGAAGAAACTATTTTAAAAAACAGATAAGTAAACACTTAAAGTAAAAAAAAGTTTGAGCACTAACATTTTATAGACCTCAAAGGGAGATTAGTGGAAAGGAGGGAGTCTTAGAATGCACCTAATGAGATGCATCTACCAATGCTTTTTGGAAGTAAGTACCCTATAAATAAATGCAGGTTTTGAATGAGGATTATCATTGGAGATCATAAATTTAGTATTACTAGATGTTTATTCTTGTAGACTATAATGAAGCTACTGGGTATAGTCCCAGAAGTAAACAACAGCAATAACAAACCACTGTCTTAAAATTTAAAATATTGAATAGATCTCAACAGTAAAGTATCAAACGAGGAAGAGTACAGAGCCTGGAATCTCACAGGCATCCATTCAATAAGAGTTTAGGAAACTGAACTGAGTTGTGTTAGAAACAAACATCATGGGTGATTTGACACTTCAAATCATTCATTCAGATTTCTGAAGAAGTTGTTGGCAGATTGCTACAATTCTGTACAATCAGAATGCTTGACTAATTTTTTATAAAGCTTTGTGTATCTGTGATTATATTCTTCAGCTGGGTACCACCTTTAAAAATATTTAAGCATCTATTGTGTACAAGGTGTCACACAGCCCTCGTTTTGTTGAAGTGTAGGAGTCTAAGAAATTAGCGGAGAAGTCCTATGAAAACTGCTTTATGACATTTGCTGACATCTTAATCATGTATGTTAAACATCAGGAAATTGACTTTGACTACAGTACACTTGGATTAGCCATCAGAGTGGATTTCTTTTAGAGGGAGGTTTGGTAAATCTTGGAGTGGTTACCAAGGAAAACTGAGATTGTCTTTGATATCATTTTAAAGTAGTTTCATTCAGCATTTCCTCAAGTGTGTTCCACAAGACAGAAGTCCTGCAGCATATTAATAAGTGCTATGCAAGAAGGAGTCTGTGATCAAATAATCTTGGAAAATGTTGTGTTAAAACAAAGATAATTTTAAAAAACTCAATTGGGCTTCACCACTAAAGAACTTCCATGACATTTTAACATTTAAATGTGCTTTATGTAAACCCAAGTCTCCTAAACTTCTTTGCTTATAAAGTTCCTGTTCTCATATTATCTCACAGTATCTCTTGAACTAGTGAGTTTAGAAAGCATACTTTGGGAAACACCTTTATATATTTTTTAACCTGCTTTGGCTAATAGGTACAGATACAACTGATTTAAAAAAAAAAAAAGTTGATGAATCAAACATCCCATTATCACACTCTCAAAACCTAACTACTTTAAAAAGATGATTGAACTCCACATTCAATTTTTTGATAGTCTACTTCTTTCCTTTACTTCAGTGATTCAGTGATTCCTACTAACCCTCATCTATGGGAGATTGTTGTTAATCCAAATATTTGCTACATGTCCCCACCCCATTGATGTCATGTGGCATCTTTTGGCTGATAGACTGTGAGTAAAAGTGACACATGCCACCTCTGAGCAGAAGTTCAACTGTCATTGTATGGCTCTGTTGTTTTCTCGTTCCTTCTCCCCCAGCAGCTCTCATACTTTATTTGGCTACCACTTTACATGTGTCCCAGAAGGCAGCTGCAGAGCCGAGCCTTGCTGACTTGCAGGCAACATGTCACATGAATGAGAAATGCGTCCTTGTGTTTGTAAACTGCCAAGATTTTGATACACCCACTTCTGTTCCTCCCCCGGATCATTTCCCAGGAACAAGACAGAGAGTGATGCTCCTTCTGAGGAACAGGTGTTGCTATTCCTGCCTCACTTCCTTTGATCATGCTGTTCCCTTGCCCAGAAGGCCCCTCCTGACCATGTCTGTCTTTAGAACCCATGTTCATCTTTTTCAAGCCCAACTCACATATCACCTCCATGATAAAACAATTCCTGATCTCCACCCCTGCCAAGGTAGCATTGATCATTCCCTCCCTTTTCACATCCTCACTGTACCCTATACCAATTACTGAATTTTAGTGTACAAAGACTCCTTGGAGCTTGTTTAAAATCAGATCCCTGCACACCTTCTCCCAACCCAAGATGATTTAGGGGTCTGGGGTTGGGGACCAGGAACCTGGGTTTTAAGTAAGCACTGTTCTGTGATTTGAATCAGCCTGGTCCAAAGACATTGCTTTGAGAAGCATTGTCATCGGAGCACAGACGGTACCTTAGGCACATCTTATTTGCATACCTGTCTATGTCTACTAGATAATGTCCTCCTTGAGAGCAGAAGCCAAGTCTTGTTTAACTTTGCAGCCAAAGCACCTAGAGTGACTCATGGTAAAGGTTCAATAAAAGTTGAGAAGAGAAATTTACACCATAACTTGTCATATGGGAAAATCTCATGCTATAAAAGATTGACCCGAAGATTGCTTTCTAAGAATTAATCTTTTGTAAGCAGAACAGTAAAATAACACAAAATGTAACTGGCATCCCCAGGAATCAGGCATATTTTTTCCATATGTAAATAGGTTATTATTGTCAACAAGCTCTTACATTTTTTACTTTTCCCCAGAAAAGCAGTCTGTAACCTCCATTAAGAATCTATTCCAATATTTTTCCACCTTTCCAGAACAGGATATGCTTTCTTTACCTGGATATAATTCCGAAGTTCTAAAATATTTTTCTTATTCAGCACCTATGCAGTACAGATAGGGAATTATTTTTAAAATATAGAATGTTTCTATGAGGAATCAAAGTTTTCATTATGAAAAAACTAGACTGAGATTTTATGATTGCTATGATCATTTCTAGTTACCTCCCTGGCCTCCAACCTCCCTGAGCTAGGCCAGGCCACTAAGGGTCGTTCTGGTTAGAGATGGGTAAGAACGAAAACTTGGACGTTGCTGACATTTCACTTTGCTTTTCTACCAGTGCAACAAACATGCTGTGCAAAGGACGCAGGACATAGGAGCATGAATGAATGGATGCAGCTCCACAGTTCTGCCCGAGTTCCTCGTGCATTCACAGCTAAAGATCAGTCTGTGTAGCCTGTTGGGAGAGAAGATGGCACTAGCCAGTGGGTCTCACCAGAACAGACAGTCCCAGAGCGTCAGGCTGGGGAGGGACCACTCCAGCCCTCCATGATCTATGTACCAACATAGAAAGCAAGTCCTGCTCTATTTTAGTTAGCCTCTTTAGTGTTCTATTTCTTATGGCATTACTGAGCCTAAAACAGGTCTATCTCATCCTCCTTCCACAAAGCCCCCTGTTTGTGTTAGCAGATCCATGAAGTTAAGGGAAGCTAAAACTAACCTTGAACAAGGGGAGAAACAAGTGACCTTGGCCAAGTCAGTCATTATTGACTGCCTTCACAATTATTTCAGGGAAAGGCACATGCCCTAAGCAGTTCATGAAGAGTGAACCTCATAACAATTCAGGGACTGCTTTGACAATGATGCTCTCTCTTGGTCTGTGTGGTGTAATGTGGCAACGTGAAGTCTGGAAGTGCTGTAGTCACTTTCCTTTCATCAGAGAGTGGGACTGAAGATGAAGCTGACACACGGAAGAAAGCAAAGGCTGAAGCCCTAATCTGACTGTGCCTGAAGCCTAACCCACCTCTAGTTTTTTTCCACTTATATGAGCCAGTACCCTTTATTGCTCAAGTCAATTTGATTTGAGTTCTCTATATTGGCCACAACAATCACCCAAACTGATACAGGCCTTAATTATTTCCATTGGAACTTTGTTTAAAACAGAAGAGGAAGAGTCGTCAGATCAGATGACCTCCTCGAAGTAAGCATTCTTGCACAGACCTCAGGGACACCTGGATCCCAGCTCTATAAATGAATGTTGGATATGAGCTCAAAATCACAAAGGAGGAAAAACATTAAGTCATTAACAGCTCAGCATGGATTAGGTGTCTGAACTTAGGTGGAGTGAGAAAGGGCCCTGGGTGCCCAAGGCAGCAGATAATAAGAATTGGTAGACTCGCTGACTTTATCTATCAATAACTCCCAGTTGCTTTGCCACATTACACATGATAAATATTCACGACATGAAATTATACACATTGTAACCATTTTTTAATAGAAAGAACCCTGACAAGGGCCTTCAACTGGGCCCCAAATTTTAATGTGTTTATTTTTAATTATCTAAAGCAAATATTGAAAGTTGCTAAGATTTTTAAAACAGACAGGATTGTGTTCCGTTCATCTCTGTACTTTTCAGTAAGTTCGAAATATTTAAAAATTTTTTTAAAAAGAGTCTTGATTTAAGCATTTAGGTGATGCTCTTCTGAAAAAGTGTGCTTTGATACTTAAGAACCTTTTTTAAGAGGCAGAAAGAGACTGGGGGAGGCTGGCCCCGTGGCTCACTCGGGAGAGCGTGGTGCTGGGAGCTCAGCGGCTGCGGGTTCAGATCCTATATAGGGCTGGCTGGTGCGCTCACTGGCTGAGCGTGGTGTGGGCGACACCAAGCCAAGGGTTGCGATCCCCTTACCGGTCAAAAAAAAAAAAAAAAAAAAAAAAAGAAAAGAAAGAAAGAGACTGGGGAAAAAGTGAGTTGGGGTCAAATTTTGTAAAAATTGTGGTAATATGATCGACTCTTGGTTCACTTTTTCTGTGCTAGCAAAAAGTATCTGAAATGCTAGAAGATCAATAGGACTGTCCCACTTATAAAACAAATGAGCATCTCAGCATGTGCTGATGCTGTGTTCCTGGGTGAGTGAAAAGACAAGGAGCAGAATGGGAGACATCTTTTCTTCTAGGGAGCCCTTAAGGTCCATGGGTTTTTGTTTTTTTTTTTAATAATTGGTGACCAGTTTTAATTTCCTTTGACCCAAGTGATTAAAGGTATTTGCGAAGTGTTATTTGCAATAGCAAAAAATTGGAAACAATCCAAACATCTGTCTGTACGAGATTGGTTAAATAAATTATGATATGTCTGTACAATGAAATACTAAAAATAATTAAGCATTTCTAGGGCTGCCAATATGGCACCTCTGTAGGGATTAGAAAAAGACACCTCTGTAAGAAGTAGAAAAAGGTAATTCTGTAGGAATTAGAATCGTCTAGATGGGTGTAGCCTTACAGACTTGCAGACAGGGTTGATTTCCTCCCACGTTTGCCCCCTTGAACAGGCACCCCTACTCAGAACACAATCATGCTGGTGGTACTGGGCAGATCCATGCTTATAAATGTGGAAAGATGTACCAGTTACATTAATGAATGAAACAGTATATGGCAGAAAGTTATAATATAATTCCGTTTTTTAAAACCTACTTCAAAAAGTTCATAGAAAGACTGGTATTATCTTTCAATTCTATTTTTTTCACAAACTTTTTGAAAAACTCTCATTATCTGTAAATGCCTAGAATAGAAATTTTCTGGAAGGACGTACACCACACTATTAATCATTGGTTACCTCTGAGGAGTGGGGGTGGAGCGGGGGAGGGGGAGGAAGTTGTTTCTACTTTATACAGTTCTCCTCATTTGAATTTCTACAATAGCATATTTTACATTTATAATTTTAATATACTTAAATTTTATTGATAAAAATTATAGCAGGAATCCTAATTTAAAATCATCCTGAGAAGAATTTAAATGGATTGCTTCGTAACCCTGCCTTGAAGTTATACAGTAGACTTGCAGAGAAAACAATGACTCCATAAACCATGAGGAGAGGTGATCCAGGGAGGGGAGTGGCTGTCCTACATAGTAGCTCAATGCAACTCCGTGTTCACCTCCTTAGAAAATCTACAGCTTGTATCCCTGCTGATTAAAAACTGATTATTTGAAATATAGCATAATCTCAAATTGAAAACCCCTTGTTCTTGTTATGTTCTCATATCTTCTTAACTTAGATCATGCCTGTATTTTGCATGATACAGTAGATAATCTAAGAGACATTATCATGTTCTTGTTTAACTACGTGCAGGAGACACTGTTGGTTACCTTCCAGTCTTTAATTTCTACCTTCTTCCTTCTGAACTAAGCCATGACTTTGTTTATATATTCACCCTTCTCACATGTAGCCCATGTGACGTGAGGGAAATTGATTTCATCCCCACCTCTTGGGGGAATTATGATTTGTCTAATGAATGATTCTGAAGTGTGTTCCCCAAACCATATTAGTATTATGTGGAACTTGTTAGCAATACAAATTCTTAGGTCCTACCCTTGACCTTCTAAACTAGAAATGTTGGGGGTGGGGCTCAGAAATTTGTGTTTTAAAAAGCTCCACAGGTAATTCTGAATTGATTACCTGTAATGGATTCAGTGCTTGGCCTCCGCTTGGCTACTGTTAAGGTTCCAAATATGGACTTGTAACCTAAGTTGGCCTAATTAGAATTAAAGGCAGGAATTTTATTACAAGATTGCAAAAGAGGTTTTTCTCACTCTCCTGTTGATCCTGAAATGCCATCTTAGAACTTTAAGAGAATTAGCCTGAGGACAAAGTCAACACAAGGTAGAGCCAGAAATGCAGAGCAGAGCCCAGTTTACCCTCCCGGGCCCAGTCCTACATCTGATATATAATTCTGTGACATAACAGGTTTCTTTATTGTTTTGGCCATTTTAAATTGAGTGTTTTGTTCTTGCAGCCTAAAGCATTCCATTTACTAAAATGTGTATAATAATTTTCCAATTGTTTAAGAATAATCTGAATTCTCCAAGCAGGCTGTATTGCTACTGCCTTGCCTCTAGTATAGCAGTGTACTTAATTGTTTGATGTGCTGAAAAAGAACAAACACACTTGGAGATGAATGAATGATCATACATTGAAGGAGCAAGCAGACAACACCATTTTCATTGTTCTTATCAAACACAATCAATTTAAAGTCATTTTGACACTCCAAAAATAGAGTTAATCCACTAACATAAAAAATGAATTGGTATGGTAACTTTAGTTTTAACACTATTTTGGCTGCAGATAAGTGAAATACTTTTCTGCTAGCTTAAGCAAAATGAGGGTCTATTATAAGATGATTGGAGAGTCTCATGGACCATAGATTTTACCCCTGACTCTAGCCAACAATATTGTGTGCTATTGGTGAGGGGAGTGTGGAGGAGTCACAGAAAATTGAAATTGATCACCAACTATGGAAAAACAACCCATTAATCCACAGGGCTCCCTGTGAGTAGGAAAACCGAGAAAAAAAGATGTCTCCCAATCTGCTCCTGGTCTTTTTTATCCATTCAAGAGCAAAGCATCACCATGCGCTATGTGCTTTGAGATATCTATAGGTTTTATAAATGAGACAGTCCTGTCAATCTGCTGGCATCTGAAACACTTTTTGCTAGCACAAAAGAGGCATGCAATGAAATCACTGACAGAAAAATTGAACATAATATAAAACATTCACAAAAGCACTATCCATTTTATCAAAATATATTTTTGTATTTGCCACATTTATTATAGACACATATTTTTATTAAAAAAAATAGTACAAATACAGTTGAATCCCTTGTGAACCTCTCCCTCACCTATTCTCAGTAATCCACTACCCATTAGTTGCTTTTTATAATTTCCATACATGGTTTTATATTATCAGTACATATGTGTAATTGACATCATCAGCACATATTAGAATGCACTCAAAAGTAAATACAGAACCATTTCACATGTGCTTTATACTTTTTATAATCGGTATCATGCTATATGTATCACCCAGCATCTTTTCTCCCCTCAGTTGCGTTTAGAATGTTTGCCCTTGCTGAGACAGCACTGGTTTAATCACTCTTTTCTTTTGGTTTATTACTTTTTAACCCCTGTATAATATTCAGCAAATAAATATATCACAATTTATTTCTCCATTTTTCTGTTGACATTTGGCTGTTGCCAATATTTTGCTATTACTCTCTATGCTGTTCTTCCCCCTGGCACATGTAAGACTGCCACTGGATTCTGGAATCTAGAACAGAATTTCTCAACCTTAGCACTATTGACGTTTTGGATCGTTTTTGTTGTGGGAACTGTCCTGTTCATTGAGAGGTATTTAGCAGCATCCCTGGCCTCTATCCACTAGATGCCAGTAGCGCAGCTGTGACAACCAAAAACATCTTCATACGCTGTCAGATATCCCGAGTTGGGGGAAACAAAATCACCTCTGGTTGGAAATGCAAATTAAAACCACATTGAGATACCACCTCACTCCAGTTAGACTAGCTATGATCAAAAAGACGGCGAATAACAAATGCTGGCGAGGGTGTGGAGAGAAGGGAACACTATTGCACTGTTGGTGGGAATGTAAATTAGTACAATCACTTTGGAAAACAATCTGGAGGTTTCTCAAACAACTACACATAGATCTTCCATATGATCCAGCAATCCCTCTTCTGGATATATGACCAGAGGAATGGAAATCATCACGTCAAAAAGATACCTGCACTCCCATGTTTATTGCAGCTCTGTTTACAATAGCCAAGATATGGAACCAACCTAAATGTCCATCAATAGATGATTAGATAAGGAAACTATGGTATACATATGCTATGGGATACCACTCTGCCATAAAAAAGAATGAAATACTCCCATTTGCAACAACATGGATGAACCTGGAGAAACATGTTGAGTGAAACAAGCAAAGCACAGAGGGATAAATACTGCATGTGCTCACTCATATATGGGATCTAAGAGAGAAAGAAGGCAGGAAAGAAAGACCACAGTAGTGCTGTGATCCAACAGAGAGAGGGAACGTTCCTAGGGCTGCAAATTGGAGTTGAGGGGAAAGGAGGAGGATTGGGAGGGAGGTTGGGGGATAATTGGAAGGGGACAAAGGGTACAAAAGTAATTTCTGGTAATGGGTATGCCCCCAGCATGAATCTGGCCCTCACATCACGGACAGGAGGGGGGACAATCAGCTTTGTATCTCATGAATATTCGTAATTAAAAAATAAAATCATCCCTGGTTGAAAACAACTGGTGTAGAATATATTCCTAGAAGAACTATTGGGTCAAAGGGAAAGAGAGAATGCACATCTCAACTATATCAGATACTTCCAAATTGCCCTGCAAAGAAATTACACCAATTTACCATTCCACAGGCAGTGTTTGAGATTTCCCATTTCAATATATACTTGCCAATATTTGATGGTATCACACTTTTTTGTTTTTACTAGTCTGATGACTGGGAAATGACATCTCATTGTTTTAATTTAAATTTCTCTGACTTAATTCACATTACTTGGGATGAACGTCTTTACATATGTAGTCTTGGCAATTCAGATTTCCTTTTGGGGGAATGACCTATTCCAATCTTTTGTCGTCTTTTCTTTCTTTAATCAGGCTGTATGTTTTTTCTTATTGATATCAAGAAGTTCTTTTTGCATTCTGTATACTAATCCCTTGCTGGATTTATGCTCTGAAATTATATTCTTCCGATAGGTGATATTTTCTTCCCTTTGTTTACAGTGTCTTTCATTAAAAGTTTCTGGTAAATTTATGGTAGGTAAATTTGTCAATCTTTTTTTTTTTCTATATTTGAAAAGTAGAGCTTTCCATTTTTGTTTGAAAGAAATCTTTCCCTACACTGAAGTCATAAACATAGTCACATATTTTCTTTTAAAAGGCTTATAATTTTGCTTTTTCACATGTAGATTTTAATTCTACTGGACTTTAATTTTGTATAATGTGGGAGGTAACGATCCATTTTATATCGTTAATTCATATGAATTAACCATTTTTCGCCATACCGTTTATCGAATAGTCCACCTTTTTTCTACTGATTTGTAATACAAAAATTCAACATTCCCAGATATGTGGATGTCTATGGGCTTTATTCTGTTCCATTGGACCATTTAGTCCTGTGCCAATACCACCTTGTTTTCATTATAACCATTACAATAATTAGACATTAGAGTTGATAAAAACAATCTGTCTAATAGAGAAGATCCTTCCTCTTTGGTCTTTTTCAAGGTAGTTTTGGCTGGTCTTGGCCTGTTGCTCTTCCACCTGAATTGTAAGATCAACTAGTCAAGTTTCATTCTCCTCATTTATTGGAATTGCTCTTAATTTATAAATTAATGGGGAGAAAATTGAGATTTTTGCCATTTAAATCTGTTCAAACATGAACACAGTATATATTTTACTTATTCATATATTTTATTATATCTTTAAATAATGTTTTATGTCTTTTCTATAAAGGCTTTGCACATTTAAAAAGTTAGAATTATTATTCAGCAATTTATAGTTTATATTCTTATTACAAATGCCATTCTAACTCATATTTCTTCAGATATCTTTGTCTCTGTGAGTTCTCTTGAGTTTTCTGTGAAGATGATAATATAATATACAAATAAGGACATTTTATCTTTTTCATCCCAATTCTTTTTTTTTAATTGGTTATGAATATTCATGATACAAAGCTGATTGTCACCCCTCGTGCCCATAGTGTGAGGGCCAGATTCATACTGGCTATATACCCACTACCACAAATTGCATTAGTACCCTGTGTCCCTCACCCAATTATCCCCAACCTCCCTCCCCCTCTCCCTTTCCCCCGAACTCCACTTCATAGCTCAAGGAATATTCTCTCCCTCTGCAAGTCCAATGCACCACTGTGGTCTTTCTTTCCTTCCTTCCTTTCTCTCTTAGCTCCCACATATTAGTGAGTACATGCGGTATTTATCCCTCTGTGCTTTGCTTATTTCACTCAACATAAGTTTCTCCAGAATCATCCATGTTGTTGCAAATGGGAGTATTTCATTCTTTTTTATGGCAGAGTGGTATCCCATAGCATCTGGTAGTTTTAATTTGCATTTCCCTGATGACTAGTGATGTTGAGCATTTTTTCATGTACCTGTTGGCCATTTGTATGTCTTCCTTTGAAAAATGTCTATTCAGCTCCTTTGCCCATTTTTTAATTGGGTTATTATTTTTTTTAATGTATAATTGCTTGAATTCCTTGTATATTATAGATATTAGTCCCTTGTCAGATGCATAGTTAGAAAAAATTTTTTCCCACTCTGTAGGTTGTTGTTTCACTCTGTTGATTGTTTCCTTTGCTGTGCAGAAGGTTTTAGCTTGATATAGTTACATTTGTTTATTTTTCTTTTGCTGCTTGTGCTTTCAGGCTCATGTTCATAAAATCTGTGCCCAGACCTAGTTCCTGAAGTGTTTAATCTATATTTTCCCTTGGTAATTTTACAGTTTCAGGTCTTATACTTAAGTCTTTAATCCATTTTGAGTTGATTTTAGTGTGTGGTGAGAGATGAATATCTAGTTTCATTCTTCTGCATATAGATATCCAGTTTTCCCAGCACAAGTTGTTATAGAGGCAGTCTTTTCCCCAATGCAGATTTTTGTTGCCTTTGTCCAATATCAGATAGCTGTAGGCCTGAGGGGTGATTTCTGGGTTCTCAATTCTACTCCACTGGTCTGAATGTCTATTTTTATACCAATACCATGCTGTTTTGATTACAATAGCTTCATAGTATAATTTGAAGTCAGGTAGTGTTGTGCCTCCGGCTTTATTTATTTATTTATTTTTTGCTCAGGATTGCTTTGGCTACTCGGGGTCTTTTGTTGTTCTGTATGAAAGGTAAGATTGTTTTTTCCATTTCTGTGAAGAATATCATTGGTATTTTGATGAGGATTGCATTAAATCTGTAGATTGCTTTGGGTATTATAGACATTTTCACAATGTTAATTCTTCCAAACCAAGATCATGGAATATCTTTCCATCTTTTTGTGTCTTCTTTAATTTCTTTCAGAAATGGTTTGTAGTTCTCATTGTAGAGATCTTTCGCCTCCTTGATTAAATTGATCCCTATGTATTTTTTTTTCTTGATGACTGTAAATGGGCTTACTTTCTTTATTCCTCTTACTGTTAGTTCATTATTTGAGTATATAAATGCAATTGATTTGGGGCATTTATTTTGTATCCTGAAACATTACTGAAGTTATTAACCAGCTCATTTTCTTCAGCTATTGCATTAGCTAAGGCTATTAATATAATATTAAGTAATATGAAATAATAAGGGTGATAATTAGCATTTTTCTGTTGTTCCTGATTTTTACAAAAATGCTTTTAAAATTTTACCATTAAGAATAGTGTTTGTTATAAGTTTTTCATAAATTTTATCATGTTAAGAAATTCTCTTTTATTCCCAGATTGCTAAAACTTATTATTTTATGAAATTATTTTCCTTATCTCTCATTGGTATATTACATTAATAAATGTCTTAATATTGAATTATTCTTGGATTCTGGGATGATATAGATGATTTTATAAATAATTTATACTCTTGCTTTAAAATGCATACTGTAAAACTTCACTCAGCATAACAAATTGGGTTAAGGTCACTTTGGTTTAGTGAAACAGTTAAAGAAGCATTGTTTTTCATGAGATATTAATTTGTACATTAGTCAGCATTGTCAGGAATTTTTTAAGGAGTGAAGTTTTATTCATTTTATTTACATACTATAACAAGTAGGAATACAGTGTTGTTTTAACAATGAAATCAACTAACCTGTCATAATCGGCATACATTTCTTTTGTATAATTAGTGAGCTAAAATCTCTAAAAATGTTTACATTTTAAGGTAGATTTAGTGTGCTGCTAGTATGTCCTTATCAAACCTTTCCCCATTAAACAATATAATGATAAATATCAGCCCAACTCAAATTTGGGTAAAACATTCCATGTTCCAAGCTATTGAAGTTTGAAAAAAATACAGATTTGTTGCATGGTATGCTCGATGATTTCCTGAAGAGAGAGGAAGAAACCTCTAATTCTGACCTAAACTGGTGAAGTATTTACTTGTCTGATGGAAGATTTGCATTGCTGAACATTCATTATTGACAAATTGCTCTCCTTCCAGTGTCATCTTACTAAAGGTGTTACAACTCTGGGTGGTTTGAAAGAATTAGATAGAAAAATGCTTTATCTACTGAGCTAACTGGTAACTGACAAGAAGTTTTTTTTTTTGTTTTTTTTTTAACTGCCTCACATGCCACTGACATTTCTTTGTGCTTCCATTTTGAATATGTTCCAGCTTTCTAACTATGTGCAAAAGCTTTTGTCTCTAGGAAATGCATAAAAAGCTCCTAAAAGCACTGACTCAATTCTTCTCTAATACATAGTAGAGGGTGCTATTTTTCCTTATCTCTGTGTAGATCCCCCTTTCTTTAGATATAGCTTTGATTCCCAGTCTAAATGTTTTGCTTAACCTCTCTTTTACTATCCTTAGTCATTTTGCACTGGGAAATCAATATCTACAAATATTTATTCTGTGGTCAAAATGGTGCAGGATACCATAGTCCAGATAAGAATATTTTTCTCCCCTCCCCAAACATTTCTTTCTTTCTTCTTTTGCTTTCTATTTTCCTGCCTCTATTTTCTTCTTCTTTTCTTTCCCCTAAACTGTGCCTTGAACTTGTCAAGGGATGAAAGATAATGTCTTGTCCCAATGTGGACAATGTGGACGTCATTGCTGACCTTTTCTAATATGAAGAAAAGTTAATTAGCCCTATTTTATAGTAAACAACATACCCTACTGCAAGCGTCAGGCCTATTGTATACATTTCGGTAAGATTTTAAATTTAAAAAAATATTAAAGGTTGGAAAGGGGTCAATTAGTCATCTAAACAAAGCAGGACTAAGAAAAGTATCTTCACGTACACTGACTTCATAATACAAATATTATTTGAAAGCTTATGAATATCTAACTTCCACATGGCATGTTAATACAGAGGCAATTGATGTCAATACATACTGTGTCAAATATGACAGCATTTTCCCTTCTGTTTCCTAACCTAAATTGTATCTAAAGCAATTCTTATCTACATTTTATTCCATTGACTAAGAGGTAAACATGAAAAAATTAAACTGAAAATTTATTATCACTGGCAAATTCTTTAGTACTAACTACCATAATATATAATACAATTGAAATATATGAAATTAATCATATTAGCTCTGCTCTTCCCAAGTCAGTGGGATGACTATTAGGCTAGTTATAAAATGTCTGCTACTTACCTAGAGGAAGTTAGGCAGTTTATGTTAATATAAAGTCAGCAAATACTTCAGTGCTCACAGTCCAAATCTCATTGCACTGGTGTATTTTCTTACCTTAAGGTAAGAAAATAAGAGATGGGAAAGAACAGATGGACTGTGAGTTCTGATGAATGCAACCTAGATGGGACTGATTAATGAGGCCGAGTTAGGCTTCTCTTTGCAATCAGTGGAAGGGTGAAGAAATGTCACTAGGACAGCTAATATTTACTGGGAGCTCACCAGGTATAAGCACTGGATTCTTTCTAAAATGTATGACATAGGTACTATTGTTAATCTCCATTATACAGATGAGGAAACCAAGCTATTAAGAGGGTAAACGCCAAGACCATGCATTGGGAAAGCCAGGATTTGCCTCTAGCTCATCGACTCCAAAGACTTTGTGCTCAATTACTGACTCATAATTGGTAAAAACCTGGAGAAGAGCTTTCAAGCTGTTCAATATGTTATTTTAGCTGAAATGAGTGAGGATCTTACCTCAGAAAATAGAACTCTGGAGGTAGGCAGTCCTGGACTGTTAGAGGGTATATAGTCCATTTCTGTTGCTTATAACATAAATACCTAAAACTAGGTGATTTATAAAGAAAACAAAATGTATTGCTTACAGTTTCAGAGGCTGGGAAGTCCAAAGTCCAGGAACACATCTGGTGAGGGTCTTCTTTGGTGGTGGCTTTACAGTAATGCAGGAGACTCACATGGCAGAAAATGGCAGAGCAGAGAGAGACTCTCACATGCTGACCTTTTAAAGCCCTCAGAACCAGGCCCCTGACCATCATTATCAATACATTCACTATGCATGGGTCCTACAGTCCAATACCTCTTCAAGGCCCCGCCTTTCAACTACCATAATAGGATTTCCCAGCCTCTTTACACTTTTACCCCTCTTTTCACTGTTATAGTGGGGACTAAGTTTCAGGGGGACATCCATCCATAGCAGAGGGGCTCAAAGAAATCACTAAAGACGGGCACGTCTGGCTTCCCGTACCACCATTCTTAGTGGTCACAAGACAGCTGCGTGTCTTCAGGCATCGCATACGCATTTCAGGCAGGGAGAATAGAAGCAGCTAAAGGAAAGGCCCTTCGTGAGGTTTTGGCTTCTTCTGGTAAGTGACTCCCTCCTCAGGCATTTCTATCCACCTCTCATTAGATGCCCAGGTGGCTGGAGAAGCAAGTATTTAGTTGGGCACATTGCCACCCTGAACAAACTAAGGTTCTGTTAATCAGGACAGAGGGATAAATAGGTAACGTGTGGGTATCTAGGAACGTCCACCCAGGCTGTTAGAACCCCAGCTGAGAGGCAGGCCTAAGGAAATAAGAGGTGGAGGGTGGGATGAGGTAGGTAGGTGTGAGACTAGAGAAGATAGCGTCTTGCTAACTGAAGTTATTTTACCCTGTCAAGTTCCTGAGCGTCTTTTCTCTTCTTTTTGTGCCCCAGCGGCCATCTCACTCTAGGCACTAATAACCTCTCACCTAGGAGTTCTCTCTCCGCAGAAACCTGCTCCCACCTTTCCCCTTTAAGACTATTACAGACACTTCTCATGTTTTAGGTCAATCTTTAAACTCCTCAGATTAATATTCACATCCTTCTGGAATCTGATTCCTTCCTACCCACCCACATCCCACTTTTCCCCTGTACAAATTGTGGGTTCCTGTCAAATGGCCTACTTATTGTTCCCTAGATAGAAGTTGTGCCTTCCTGGAGGTTTGGGAAGTGATAGGTTGGACAAAGGGCATAAAGAAATTCATGATTTGTAAAAATGGATATGCTAATAATAATAAAAAAATTTTTTTAAAAGAAAGAAATTGTGCCTTCCTGCCACCTTCTTCAGGACATTGCCGGTGCTGAGGAAGCCTCCTCCACCTTTATAAAAACTCTTCAAGGCACAGTAATGTCTCACTGCCCATAAGAAACCACTAAGTTTAGTAATTCTCCTGTTTAATTTCAGAACTACCAAAGATCTGACATTTACCTGGGATGAATCCTGAAAGCTTCTCCAATCCCCACATTCTGGGATAATTCCAAACATAAATCAACTTCATGAGAATTTGACAATAAGGAAATTAAAAGGAGATGGTAAGATGTATATACTCGACAACTAGCTACACTAATTAAGTGATTTGTTCTCAAAACTTGGTCTCCAACAGAAATGGAGAGAACACTTGGGGCCTATTTTTATTATACAAGCATAACCTTGATTCCAAATCCTGACAACAACTTCATAAGAAAGGGAAACTTACAGACTAATCTCTCTCATAAACCTAGATGCAAACATTCTAAGCAAAATCCAGAGATCTATTTAAAAAAAATAATAATACATTTCAACCAACTGGGGTTTATTCGAAATGCATGTTTGGTTTAAGATTTAAAAATTGACTAACATGATTAAAAGTCACTAACATGACTAAACAGAAAAAATATATAAAAAATAAGGAGATCATCTCAATAGATGTAGAGACATTATTTAAGAAAATTTAACATATTCATTATTTGTAATGCTTTTTAAAACTTAGCAAACTAGAAACTAAAGGCAAATCCCTTAATCTGATCTTTTAAAATCCCAAAAACCTACAGAAATTTCATACTTATTGGTGAAATATTGAAAGCTTCTCCCAAGGTATTAGAAATGAGACAATGATGTTGATTATTATTACTTCTATTCAACATTATACTGGAGGTCCTTACCCAGTGCATTAAAGCATAAGAGAAATAAAACCATAAAAAAATAAGAAAATAAAAAGCATAAAAAGCAAAAAATATTACACTATCACTATTTGCAGAAAACATGAGATTGTGTACGTAGAAAATCTAAAAGAATCTACAAACTTAGAATCAATAAATTAAAGTAGCAAGATTGCTGAATACAAAATCAATGTTAAAAAATCAATTGCAGGGCCGGCCCGGTGGCGCACTGCTACAGTGCGCCGCTTGGGAAGCACGGCGGCGCTCCCGCCGAGGGTTCAGATCCCACATACAGACCGGTTCCAGCTCACTGGCTGAGCGAGGCGCGGGAGCAACACCGAGGGTTGCGATCCCATTGCTGGTCCCGGTCCGGTACGGGGGCGACACTGAGGGTTGTGATCTGTTGCCGGACACGGAAAAAGACAAAAAGGAAAAAAAAAAATCAATTGCATATCCATATACCAGTAACAAACAGAAAACAAAAAACAAAAAGTCATTTACATCAGCATAAACAAACATCAAATACCTAAGAATAAATTTAACAAAATACATGCAAGATATCTACACAGAAAACTACAAAACCTTACTGAAAATTTTTTTAAAAATCCAAATAAATGGAGGCATCTATCATATTCATGGATCAGAATGCTTGGTCTTGTAAAGATGTGAATGTTTACTCAACTGACCTATAAATTTAATGCAATTCCAATCTCAATCTCAGCAGTTTCTTTCCCCCCAGAAGTTGACAAGGTGATCTAAAATTCGTACAGAAATTAAAGGGCAAAAAATAGCCTATGCAATTTTGAAGAAAAAGAAGAGGCTGAAGGATTTACACTACTAGATATTGTAGCCTTTTTTTTTAACACATTAGTACTTAAGACTTAAGTATTGGCACAAGGATAAACAAACTGACCCAAGGAAATGAATAAATAGTCCAGAAATAACCCACACATATCCGTCACCTGATTTATGACAAAGACGATATTGAAGAGCAGTGAGGAAAGGATGTTATTTTTAGTAAATGATGCTGGATGAATTGACTATCCACATAAGAAAAAAAAGTCTATCTTGATTTCTTCTTCATACCATACAGAAAATCAATTTCATACAGACTGCAGATTTAAATGTGAAAGGTAAAACAAGACTTTCAGAGGAAAACATCATCGTGACCTTAGAATAGGAAAAGATTCCCAAACAGGACACAAAAAACCCTGTTAACATTGTGACCTTAAAATAGGCAAAGATTCCCAAACAGGACACAAAAAACCCTGTTAAGGGAAAAAAATGATAAATTGAACTACATTAAAATTATAAACTTCTATTCATTAAAAGATAACATTAAGGGGCTGGCCCGGTGGCGCACGGGATAAGTGCGCTGCTTGGGAAGCGCGGTGGCGCTCCCGCCCGAGGGTTCGGATCCCACATACAGACCGGTTCCCGCTCACTGGCTGAGCAAGGCACGGGGGCAACACCGAGGGTTGCAATCCCGTTGCTGGTCCCCGGTCCGGTACGGGGGCAACACTGAGGGTTGCGATCCGTTGCCGGACACGGAAAAAGACAAAAGACAAAAAAAAAAAAAAAAAAAAAAAAAAAAAGATAACATTAAGAGTGTTAAAAGTCATCTCATAAAAGTGGGAGAAAATATTTGCAAAATACGAGGGTACTTCAATAAGTTTGTGGAAAAATAGAATTGAAAGATATTACAAATATTTCCATGAACTTTTTGAAGTACTCTTGGATATATCTAACCAAAGACTGGTATCAAAATAAAAAACTTCTACAAATCAGCGAGAAAAAGTCAGACAGCTGAAGCTCTCATACACTGCTGGTGGGAATGTAAATTAATACAACCACTTTGAAAAACTGATGGGCAGTATCTACCATGAACCAGCAACTCTATTCCTATGTATATACCCAATAGAGATGAGTTCTGTTTTTCTTTGTTTTTAATCTGGATTCCAGTTACATGGGATGTGTTCATTTTTTAAAAAGTTTATTGGGCTGTATCCTTGGGTCTTGGATACTTTTCTGTAGGTATATTATGCTTTTTAAAAAAATCCTCACAAAACATGAGGATTTATACTTACCATTCAGCAAAATTACAGAGTATTGTTGCTTGCATTACTTGTACTTGAAATTCATGTCTCTCATGACTTGAAACCATGAGTAATAAATTGAAAATATTCACTGTAGTTACTGTCTAACATAGAACGGTTCTTAAGATTGAAGCCTCTACTGATAGAATGCCTAGAGTTGAAACCCATCTCTGCCACTTACTGTATGACATATGACATTAACTATTTTACCTTTCTTTGCCTCTGTTTCCTTATCTGTAAAATGATATACTAATATGGTACCTACCTTAGATGGCTGCTGTGATATTTCAATAAGCTATGTAGAAGGCTTTGTACACACTAAGCACTCAGTAAATGTTTTCCATTTTTTATTAACATTATGTTTGTTTAGCTAATATTTATGGATAATATCTCTGTGCAAGATGTAGAGTTGGTTCCCATAGAGAGGAGAGAACTGAAGAAGATAAAATGATTAGATCCTATGGATTTAAAACCCTGGACAGCCTAAGGCAATGACCCACACATACTATACAGAAGATAAATGTTACTGCTGTTGCTGAGACTGCAGTGAGGGTAGTATTTTCATTTAAAATAAAATTTTATCTGAAAGGTAAAAGCCTTAAATCCATATTCAATTTTAAGGTTTGACTTGAGTACTACAAAGAGATTTAACCAGTAATGGTGCATGAGTCTGGAGATAAGAAACTGGGAGGTCAAAGAAAAATAAGAAAAAATAAGGTGGGCATGTCATCTCTAAAGCTAGTGTGTTCATAGCCCACATGAACAGAGCAAATGAAATAAAGAGCTGTGTGTAAAGACAATATAAATTATTGTCTGATTCTCAGATTTTAAAAATTCATCATAAAACACATTTATAAAAAATAAAACCCTGGATGACCATGAATACGTTTGACAATATTTTTCTCTAAGTAAGGCAAGGAAGCTTCCCCTTCTAAAATGCAGAACTTATTCATTGAGTCAAAGACCAATCCTATCTCAAAGGTTCTACTGACGCCTCAATCCATAGCACATAATCCCTCTCACCAAAACTAAACAAAACTCAGTTTCATTTGAATGCACTTTTATCACTGTTTCAAAATTTGGAAAGCTCTTGGAATTAAATATTGAGAGGTGAAGGTTGACTGTCAAATTCATTGAAACCCCCGATTCAACACCAACAAAAAGATCCTAAGACTCTAAGGCCCTGTAGATTGCTGGTTCCCAGACTGAAATGCCCTAACACAGGTTGGTGACATTTAGTGGGCTGGGACCATTAGCATTCCCGATTTAAGCCTCGTTTCTGGAAAGTTCACCTAATGAAAACCAGCCACTGAACAATCGGTGTCACATCAAAAGGAAAACCTTTCTTCTTGTACTTGAAAGGTTTATTATAGGCTGGATCCACTTGTCTTAGAGCCTCTGCCGTATTTTAAGAGGCAAGCGAGAGCCTCCGGCAGGTGAGCATCATCGATCCGCTACTCCCTCCCTCTCTGTCACGTGGGAGAGAAAGGTTGGAACCCTTTTCCCGCCCCGGAGGATGGGCGGAGCCTGCAGACCGCACCGCCTCCAGGCCCCGCCTCCACATGGCCCCGCCCCGCCCACGTGGCCCCGCTCACAGATGCTTCGGGCGCGGCGGCAGCCTGTGTAGCGGAGGTCGGGGGCGGGGCTCACCCTGCCCTCGGGGTCCCCGGGCTCCGCCAATCAGCGAGCGCCCTGTTGGCCATCCGCAGGCTCCCGCGCCCCTCCTTCTCCCGCCGGCCTCCGCGTCCCAGAATCCAAGATGGCGGGATCCAGACGAAGGGGTTTCCAGGCCGGAGCTCGGCCGCTTTTCTGCGCCCTGCTGCTGTCGCTGAGTCGTTTCGTGGGGGGCGAGGGCGTGGGAGGCGATCCCGCTGCCACTGGCGCCGCGGGCACCCCAGCCGCGCTGCCACATCGCCGTTTCGAGTACAAATACAGCTTCAAGGGGCCGCATCTGGTGCAGAGCGACGGGACCGTGCCTTTCTGGGCCCACGCTGGGAGTAAGCTGGGGCAGAGGGCGGGGGGCCGGGGGCCCGGGGCCCTGCCCGCCTTCCGCCGCCGCCTCTTCACCTTCTCTCCGCCGGTACCCTGGCGTTCCAGCCGCTGTACACCATGTGTGCTGCGGAGAGAACCCTCTCGGCAGCCCCTCCTCCGGGTTCCCTCCCGCCCGCCAGGTTCCCCCCGCCTGTCCCCGAAAGTCTTTCCACCCCTTCTGTTCACTCTCACCCCTCTCCTGTCTTCCTTTCTTTGATCTTTTCGGCACTTTCCGTTTGGTCTAGAGGTGTTCTGTTACTTCTTACACTTCGAGCACTCAGTCGCTTCTAGGCATCAGGTTTCATCCTAACTCCACGTCTCTATGGGAAATGCCCATCACCCCAAGCCTGAGACCTGTCCAGCAGCCTCCATGCCCCCTTCCCGCTTCCCCCCGCTCCACCCCCACCCCCACCCCCGGCTTTCTTTTTCTGGTATTATATAGCAATGGTTTATGCTCCGGTTTGTACCCTGTGGCCCCTGATGGCCCCAGAGATGGCATATATTGGTCTTAGAGTAATTTTTAAGTTTTTGTATGTCAGAAGACATTAGGCCGTTGAACTACACCTTAAATTTGCCTCTCAGTGACTTGGAGTGGTCTTTGACCACACTTTTTGTGTATTAACAAATTTATGTAACTTTATACTCACACTCGTGGCTTTATTTAGTAGGAGAAGGGATATATTTTTTGGTATTGATTGTTTCTGAACCTGAGACTAAGAATACCATTATATCTTCAACTCTTTTTTAAAACGATTTTTGGAAAAAGTGAAATAACTTCTGTTTCGTAGTTTACTCATTCTCTTTGTTTGGCACTCTTATAGACAAGAAAGCCTTGCTAGAGCATGTATGTTTGTGAAAGAAAACATATCTGCACGTTTTAGTACTGATGTGTCACCGCTGACTGAGGAATCAGCCTTAGCACTTGGCATGCAATAAGCTCTGTTCAGTGACCATTCTATACACCCTTTGAAACAAGTGGCAAGTGCCTTTATATGAGATCTGAAGCTCTGGCGATTTGAATTCTATGTTTATGTGTGTTCAAGCAGTCATTTGTATGAGGCTTGTATACATTGTCTTAGATTGTCCAATGCTTGAAACGAAACGTTTCATTTCGAGAAAGTAATTACTGAATAGGAAGCACACTTTTAGGAAGGGCCAGTTGCTTGAAAGTAACATGTAATTAAAAGGTATAAATTTCAATTTGACTTAATGAGCGAGTCCTCAGGTATTTGAAGTAGAGCAATTATTTTGTTACCTAACGGTCATTTATTATGCACCCACTGTTCTTGATACACAAAAATGATACCCAGCAGAAGTTTTTGGATTTTTTGGTTTTGTTTTTCTTTTTGGAATGATGAACTTTTGAGTACTGGTGATGAGTTTGCTCACACTTTTTCATTTCTACCCCTCTCCATTGCCTGCCTGTTCTCTCTTTCTCACACTCACATACACCAGATCACCCGATTAGGAATGTTAATCAACTACTCAAATTAGTTACCTTGACTTTCTTTACAGAGCTATAACGAGCTAGTCTGCTGCAGAAAAGTCAAGATAATTTTCCTTAGTGAATTGAAGTTGTGTGACCAGACTGAATTTGAACTAAAGGGATTAGTATTTTAACTATGACTTACTTACCTATCTACTGACTCTGGGAATCACTGCTTTGGATATCCCTTGCTTTCACTGTCACTGTAATTTTTACAGTCTCTCTGTTCTTTTAACGCCATTGATCATTTTCCCCCTGTTCATTCTGCCCTGCAATCCATCATTAAAACAATTTTAAAACGGGGAAATTTAAGATTTGTTTAGAGACCTTTACGTTCACATACAAATTAAGACCAATCTATGGTGTTCTCTTTCTTAACTCTAATGTCCTTTTGTACTGTTGGTCCAGAAGGGCAAAAAAAGAGATAACAGTTTGTAACCCTTTACAGCTCTGAAAGCTCTTTTGTGTTCACGCTCTGATTTGATCCTTATTAGGTGAGGCAGGTGTTATCTGTTTTATAGATGAAAAAAATGATGTTCAGAAAGGTTAATTTTCCTGGAAAAGGGTACATGGTGTCAGTAAAATTGCATTCAAATCTAGGTCTTCTGATTCTGTGTCCAGTAGTCTTTCCATGATGCTCCCCTGCCCAACCTTTGAGTGTTTGAAAGTGATGGTGACAGTGACTGATTTTACTAAAGTATCTCAACTTTTCTTTCGTTGTTTTTCCTACCTGTAAAGTGATATTACAGTTGCTTTGTTTCCCAGCATGGATGTCAGAACAGGTTAACGTCTGAGAGGGTATGCTAGATTTGTTCAAATTTTAGGTGTGGTTGGTGCTTTAATAATTACCTAGTGCTATAATAGGAGGAATAGCTAACATTTATTGAAATATTTACATACACTTACATAGGTTCTTAGATACCTATGAGGTTGTTATTTCTCTAACTTGGAGTAATTTGCCTAAGGTCAAACGGCTAGTAAGTAGCAGAGCTGGGACTTGAACCTAGTCTGAAGATTTTCTCTGAGAAGCTGCCGAAGAATTGCCTATCGAATTGAAATTCAGTTGGCCCTCTCCCTAACAGAATGTATACTTTGCATATAACTTTTAAGGTATTTATTGAAATGATTGGGCACACCCCCTTCATTTTACAGTGAGCATATGGTGACCCCAAGAGAGTAAGAGAATTATTTGATCAAAGTCACACAGCTGAACTGAGGCTAGGAACAAGTCTCTTGATTCTTAGTGATATGTTTTTTTCACACTGAGCTTTCTAACATTTCTAAACTGACGAAACACATTGCAGTTTTAAAAAAATAATATGCAAATGCTTGAGATATTTAAAAAAGAGTATTATGAGAATTGAACAGTTTGCCTTTTAAGTCATAATTAATTTCCTCCCTCTGCCCCAAGAATTTTTAGTGTATGGTTGCAGCTTTATTTGTTTTTTTTCTTTTTTTGCAGAGAGATTTCACTGTTCAAAAGATAAGGGAGGTGTTAGCCCTAAAATTTTAAAGTCGAAACTCAATATGAAACTTTTTCACAACAAAATTATTGTACAGGTTACTAAGTTAAAATTTGATTTTTTTTTAAATTTGATCTTTATAGGTATATGTAGCAGTTCGCTGATGATTCGTTGAGTTTTACCTAATTATAACTTAAAGCTTTTCTTCCCTGATTTCTCTTCTAGATGCTATTCCAAGTTCAGATCAAATTCGAATAGCACCATCTTTAAAAAGCCAAAGAGGGTCAGTGTGGACAAAGACAAAAGCAGCTTTTGAGAACTGGGAAGTTGAGGTGACATTTAGAGTGACTGGAAGAGGTCGAATTGGAGCTGATGGCTTAGTATGATCATTTCTTTAACTTAGAAAATGTGTATAAATGAGTATGGCTCTAGTCTCTAACTGTTCCCCATTATGTATTTTTAGGCAATTTGGTATACGGAAAATCAAGGCGTGGAGGGCCCTGTGTTTGGATCAGCTGATTTGTGGAATGGTGTTGGAATATTTTTTGATTCTTTTGACAATGATGGAAAGGTATGTTTATTGTCAGGACTGCTACCCACTTTGATGTATCTGCCAGCAACATTAGGCAGTAAGAAATATAGCTTATTTAACACTTTCAGTTGAATAGTATAGAACTCCCTAAGCTATATTTTAAATATGATAATTAATATTCATATAGCTGGGAATTTACCAATTTAAAGCTATGCATGCACGAATTTTCATACACCAACTTGAGATCATAATGGAGTAATTTTGATGGGTAAACAATAATCGTTAGATGTAGGCAGTGAAACCAGTAGTGTTTAGAAGACTAGCAGTTTTCTTTCATGAGAACATCCAACCAAGTGCATGACTACTGTTAGCTCACATATTCATATTTTTTCATATGTTAATTACTTTTTTTGATCAGGCCAATTTTTCTGATGACCTCTTCTAAGACAGTTAAGAACAAAGTGTACTTTCATATAGAACATTGACTTGTGGGTTATAGCCTTAAGATTGATGATCTTCCATTCAGCTGGTTGTTTCTCTACTGATTTTCAGAGGTCATTATTAGCAATTTAAAGAACTTTGATAATTCCTTGAATGCCGAGCCCATGTTATTTTTTAATTTTGAGTTTTAGAATCTTAGAGATGTGAGAGACCTCATAGCACACCAGGAATGATCTAGAATTCTTTGATTAAGGATTTTAAAACCAATACTTTCTCTTTATTTTTAGAAAAATAATCCTGCTATAGTAATTATAGGCAACAATGGACAAATCCATTATGACCATCAAAAGTAAGTGTGTATGTTTTACATTATTTCTGATTTCAGCTTTTCTTTGGAAACCTTATGAAATATATTGTTTCAAATCTGAACACTTTCCAAATAAAATGAGATTATTCTTTTTCTTGAGTCATATGAGTATTTTTTAACTTGGTGGAAAGGTCTTATTTTAATTTTGTTCTGTTTTAGAGTTCTTTCTGTGGACCACCTCAGGTTTTAAGCATAAAAAATGTTTTTATTTAAGCTAAAATTATATAATACTTCTGAAAGGTTAGAGGATGTTGCAGGCTCTCAGTGATGCTACTAGTCATGCTTTTTCATCTTTAGTAAAAGAGATCTTTCAAAAATAAAATTGAACCTTGACCCAACTGAAAAGTAAGCCATTTATGCCACTTTATTCAGCCTTAATATTGCTTTATTTAAAGACTCTCCGTAGGTTACAAAGCTTCTAAGTGATTAGTATATTTATAATATATATGAATTAGGGATACACATTTTTGATTTTCTCATGTTGGTTGTGGAGGAATTACATTTAGCCAATCAGTGAACTGTAAGAAAAATTATTTATCTGTGCTCTGGTTTACTGTTTCTACCTTAGTGATTTTCAACCTTGGTATTGTAGTTCATCACAACTCCCTGTGGAGCTATGTAGAGGTACCTAGGCCTCCTCCTTTTGATTCTGCTTCAGTTGATTTGGGTGGAATCTAGGAATCTACATTTTTAAAAGCTCTGTGAGTGATTATGTTTCTGACTCAGCGTAGAGAACCACTGCCCTAATCTCATGTGGGATAGTATAACTTTCCCTTGCCATTAGCACGTGGTAATAACATTGGGCTTCTAATGTTACCCAGAGTTCTGACAGGAAAAATTTATGTTAATTTTGTGTCTTCTGAATAAATAACATGAAGTATCCCAAGAGTTTGTCATAGCTTGATATTACTTTAATCTTCCTGAATTTTTAAATATTGAAAAGTCTTGTAAGTTTCTTGTTTGTTTCCCCTTTTCTCATACTATAGTGATGGTGTTAATCAGGCTTTAGCAAGTTGCCAGAGGGACTTTCGTAATAAACCCTATCCTGTCCGGGCAAAGATTATATATTACCAGAAAACATTGACAGTAAGTAACATGCATTAAGAGATAATCAGATGAACAATATTCTAGTATGACTTTGCATTTTGAGTTCTTGATAGAAATTAAATGCACTTAAATTTAGGTATTATTCATGTACTCATCAGTGTTACTCTAAAAGAACACAAGTGGCTTCAAAGCTCAGCATAAGTGGTCATCTGTTGTAAAACCTTGCCAGTAGATTTCCTTTTTCTCAGTAAACGTTTAAGCATCCAACTGTATGGCACATATTATGTACATGTCCAAGTCTCCAGATTATAGATATGAGAAGGACAAAGGTTATTCTCCCAGAAGAACTTAAAATCCAGCAGAGAAGACACATGTAGCATCACTGTGCTGTGTGATAAATGCTACAGCAGAGACACCATCAAGGGATCAAGGTGTTAGAATCCTGTAACTCTGCCAGATGGGGGTGGGGCACATCAGGATCTGTTTCTCAGAGTTGACCTACCTTAAAGAGGAGCCTGAAGTTCTTAAATGGAAGCAGGGGGAATGTATGTGTGTGTATTCATTCCAGGCAGAGAGAGCAGGCATAGAAATTTGAGAGAAGTTGAACTATTTGAGGAAGGCAAGTAGTTTGGTATGGCTGGAGGATGGAGATAAGTGGAAAGTGAGGTGAACGGCTGGCAGTAACAGGCCTTGCAAGGCCTCCTGTAGTTTATGCTATAAGGAACTTTTAAGAAAGTTTAAATAGTTTTAAGCAAGAAGTGAAATGATCAGATCTGCAATTTAGAAAGATGACTTAGGTCGCAGTGTTCTTATAATGGTATTTATGAAAGGAGCAAAGGGTAAGATGATTTGTACTTCTTGACTTTTAAAGTACTATGCTTTGTGCTTTGTACTGTACATGCAGTTTCTTTGTTATTCTAACAACGCTCTGGGGTAGCATCCCATTTTGTACATGAGGAAATTTAGTATGGGAGATTTTAAGTAGCTTGGACAGTGTCATACTAAATAAGTAACAAATATGATTTGAGCCCAGCTGTATCTTAACTTGCAGGATCCTACTTGTGGTCTGAACGTAAGCAAGGATGAGGGACAATAGAAGAAATGATTAGAAGGTGGAGACTATAGGACTTAGTACCAGTTTGCTTGGGTTTGGGGAGATTAACTCCTCATATTGACAGGTATTTTATTCTCTTGCTGAAAATTTGGACAGGGTATTATAATATTTCATCTGTGTGATTTAATCTTATCTGTCTCTTACTAAACTTTGACTCTGAAGTGTGATAAAAGTCCGCCTGACCTTTTGCGTCCACTCTATACTGATTGGGTTGTTAGAAGTAAAAGGTATTGAAGAGGCTAAACTACCACTTGACTGGGATAATGAAAAGATTATTCATGCGTCCAGTGGGATCCTTTGCTTTTGTAGAATTCTAAGATTTTAGTGAGAAATTTAGGATTACTTTAAACATACCTTCTGCAGAGTAGAAACTTATATCTTTTTTTTTTTTTTTTTGTCCTTTTTGTCTTTTTTACTGACCGGTAACGGGATCGCAACCCTCGGTGTTGTGCCCGCGGGGGGGGGGGGGGGGGCCCTCGGTGTTGTGCCCGCGGGGGGGGGGGGGGGGGCCCTCGGTGTTGTGCCCGCGGGGGGGGGGGGGGGGGCCCTCGGTGTTGTGCCCGCGGGGGGGGGGGGGGGGGCCCTCGGTGTTGTGCCCGCGGGGGGGGGGGGGGGGGCCCTCGGTGTTGTGCCCGCGGGGGGGGGGGGGGGGGCCCTCGGTGTTGTGCCCGCGGGGGGGGGGGGGGGGGCCCTCGGTGTTGTGCCCGCGGGGGGGGGGGGGGGGGAACCGGTCTCCACATGGGATCCGAACCCTCGGCGGGAGCGCTGCCACGCTCCCAAGCGGCGCACTCTCCAGTGCGCCACCGGGCCGGCCCGAAACTTATGTCTTTTTAAGTTTTTTCATTTTCTGCCTTTTTTGTCAGTTTGACTTGTCACTTCTGTTGTCTCTGTTAACTGTGACAGTTCAGTTACCCCGCTAATTTAATATAGAGGAGCTCACTACTTGTTGAGGCACTCTATTTAATTTTCAACCAGCTGAAGTTAAAATTGTAAATTTAACCTATTGGTTTTAGCTTTGTCACTGGTGTTTCAGAACAAGTCTGATTCCTCTTCTTATGAAACATTCAAAGAGAGTAATAGTCCTTAAGTCTCCTTAAGAAAAGGTAAACTATATTTCATTTTAGAAAGATTGTCATGGAAAGTTATCAAATTTTTCTCTTTTTAAGCATCTGACATGTAGTGGGGCAAAAAATATTTTCTTTAGTGAGATATCTTATTGTATAATGATACCAAATAGTTGAGGTTAAAGTTAATCCTTTGTAATAACAAAAAGAAACAAGACTGAATAGTATTAGTCATAAATTTGCCTAAATGAAATTCATTTTACAATGTCTGTAGCTACAGTATGTCTTTCTAGGTTATGATCAATAATGGCTTCACACCAGATCAGAATGATTTTGAATTTTGTGCCAAAGTGGAAAATATGATTATCCCCACACAAGGGCATTTTGGAATATCTGCTGCAACTGGAGGTCTTGCAGGTAATTCTTGCTATCTTTAATATTAAAAGTTTGTGAATTGACTTTTATCGTGAACAGTATATTTTGGGAATTTGTAGGCTTGTTTACTTTTAAGCTTTAAGAACTAGTTGGAACCTTCCCATAGTCTGCTGTGCCAGTCTTTTGGTCTGTTGAGACTGCTTTTACACCATTTTGTAGGTATGCAGCCAGCAGGCGCTACATGCAAATATGTAAATTAGAACACCAGTTTGAGTGCTGTTTTACAGTGAATGAGACATATTTAAAGTCAAGTCTATAAAAGGTTAATTGCCAAGTGTTTTAGGATCCTGAGAGTTGTCACATCACATATAAATGATTTTGGCGACCTGAGGAAATATTATTTGGGTTCTAAACTTTAAACAAAGATAAAGTTACCATTTTTTTCCACTTGTAGTGATAAAAGAAGTTATTATTCAACAATACCATTTGTGTTTAAATAGTAGATTGTAGTTTACATATTTTCAAGTATATGGATTATTCTTTACAACCTTATTTTTTTTTTATAACCCTATTTTTAAATGAGTTTGCCAAATCTTAAATGAAAAGAGTTTCTGAAGATCCCATGGCCAGTAGTGGTCAGCCCCAGGCAGGACTTGGTCTGGATTTCTGACCTCTGGGTCCAGTGCTTTATACCGCAGTACTTCTCAAATTACCTAACTGACACTGTAGTATTACTATTTTCTCCTTAATCTGTCTAGATCTCTAGATCTCCATAAGAGTGGCAGAAAGCATAAAGATTGCTGCACACTTGAAATTGATTGCTCTGCTTTGTGAATATGACTAGCCAAGATTGGTATTTTAGTTAAGTGTTACGAGGTTTGATCCGTTGAATAGCTTGAAATTAATTTGATTTTTTAAATGTGACTTTAGATAAAATAAAATTATTAACATGTTCCCTGTGAGAGAAACAAATATGAAAGTAAGACAAAAAGAGTTCTATGTGTGATAAGACAGGTTTAGAGATAGAGCAGTACAGGAAACAAATGGAGAACAGAATTTTGTGTCATTTTGCTGGACATTTTCCATGAAGGAGATTTGTGGGAAAATATGGGGGAGGATCTTGGTGCCAGGATTAGGAGTTTGGACTTGTTTTGGCCCTTCATTTGTTTGTTCATTCCTTATCAGACATTTATTAAACATCTGTTATGTGTTAAACACTGCTAAATGTTCTGACTTAGAGTTTAAGAAAATGATTTTTAGATTATTTCCAGTGTAAATCTTTCAGATGAATTTTTGTCTCCAAGCTCAAAGAGCACCATTGCCCTTACCAAATTAGAGCTAATTTTTCTTTACCTTATTGATCATTTTTTTAAAAGCAATAAATATCTATAAATTCAAAAATATAAAAAAATAATCTATTAAGGAACTTTTTCAGACTTTTTTTTAATTTGTAGATGACCATGATGTCCTTTCTTTTCTGACTTTCCAATTGACTGAGCCTGGAAAAGAGCTAGTAAGTATATAAAGTTTTTCAAAAAGTTTTATCAGTTTAGTGATTTTTGCCTTGTGGCTGAAAATTTGGGAAGCCTGACTTAGATTTGGATCTTGTTTCTGTCAGTTGTTGCTGTGTGATCTTGTGCAAGTTACTGCCCTCTGTAACATTCCAATTCTTCATTGATCAAACAGAGGTGTTTGTACTGGCCGCCTCATGACGTTGGCAGGATTGAGTGAAATGCTGCACTCATAGCACGTGCTCAGTAAATGGTAGTAGTTACTATTTTTGTTATTATTAGTAGCATGATGTTTGAAACATATGATTATGATTTAAGTAGGGAATAACATTTTTATGTTAACCTTTCACCTAGTGGTGAAATAGTTGAAATGAGGAAAAGAACATATATTGAAGTATCTTATTGTTTTTCTTATCTTTTTTTATAATCTATTCTTAAACTCCAAAAAAGCCCACACCAGATAAAGAAATATCAGAAAAAGAAAAGGAAAAGTATCAGGAGGAATTTGAGCACTTTCAACAAGAATTGGATAAAAAAAAAGAGGAATTCCAGAAGGGTCACCCTGACCTTCAAGGGCAGCCTGGTGAGTTGTAGTGAAGCCTGCGGTGGTTGTGGCTGTGTCATGGATTTTCATGTCTGTGTGTTGCCTGTCCCATCTCTGCTCTCTGAACTGCTACATGCCAAGTAATTTCTAGAAACAATTTATGAGAAATCTTCAATCTTTAAGGGTCTGGAGATTCATGTTTTACCCATGAGAGTCTGGCTTAGAGAGGTACGAAGAGCACCATGGTGATGTGGGTGAGCAGTGAGCCACTAGAATGGAAGCTCCGTGAAGACAGGGATTTTGTTTGCTGTGTTCACTGCTATGTCCTCTGAACCTAAAAAAAACCCCAAAACTCTGCTGACCTAGTAGTGAGGCTCAGTAAGTATTTGTTGAATAAAATCACACAAGGTTTATGTCTTTCCTTTTAGTGGAACACAATTACCTTATTAGCATAGGGATAATACTTGAAAACTGACAAAACTTGAAAGAATAGTAAAAACTTGTAATACTTGAAGTGATATCTGCCTCTCCTCCTACTACTACTCAACAGAATCTTGAACTTTAAAGATTGAAAATGTGAAAATACTAATCTAAGCCAATATGATTAAAAATTTAAGTGTGCTGATGTCAAAAATAAAACATGTTAAGGCTAAATAGTGTGACTATATTATCTACTAGCTTTTATTATCTGGGTCGTTAGCCATCAGCATAAATGCTCAAGGTTGTACTTAATAAAGCCTGTGGCCAGCTTTTGAACACTGTTTTGTGTGCAGTTCTCTCAATGATCAACAGTATGATTTAGACTTCAAGAAGATAAAAATAAAATATAAATGTCATTATTTTCTTGAATTTGTTTTAAACATCATTACGTAAGACTTAGTGTTCAGAGTATAGTTTGGTTAATTTTGGCAAATGTGTATGACCATTCAACCATCACCCAGATTAGTACAGAGAATATTTTTATCACCCCAGAAAGTTTTCTCATGCCTCCTTCAGGTCAACCCCCACTCCACAGAGCCCATCACTATTTTGATTCGTATCACCATAGATTAGTTCTGCCTAGTCATATAAATAGAATCACACAATATATATGAAAGAGAAAATTATCTTTAAATGAAAAAATTCAGACTTAATTTATAAGTGTTCAGCCACCAAAGAAGGCAAAAACAAATAGTAATTTAATCACAATTGAATTAAGTGCATGCTTACTATTTGGGAGATTATACCACTATGTTGGTAATGTTCTAATTTTGGCATATGTTGGCATTTTGGTCACTTGTGGTGTTTTGAAAAGTACATATGTGTAGGTGATTCTGATCATTTTAATTTGTAATTTTCTTTCAGCGGATGAAATATTTGAGAGTGTGGGAGATCGTGAGCTAAGACAAGTCTTTGAAGGACAGAATCGTATTCATCTTGAAATCAAGCAGCTGAACCGACAGTTAGATATGATTCTTGATGAACAGAGGAGATATGTCTCTTCCTTGACAGAGGAAATCTCTAAAAGAGCAGTAGGTGTCCCAGGGCAGCATGGACAGGTGAGCTGTCAAAATATGCAGGGATGCCTTGTTTAGCCTTTGCTGGAGGGGAAGAAGATAAAGGCTACTGTGCTATGTCCTCCTGCAGAATGTGGATTGTTGAGCTGGCTGGTCATCTTTTTTCCCTCCAGATCACTCAGCAAGAACTGGATACTGTTGTGAAAACTCAGCATGAGATTCTGAGACAAGTAAATGAAATGAAGTAAGTATGTAAAAGTAGTGTCTGAGTGTTATGTGATGTCTTTATCCTACATCTGTGACTTTTCTAGGTGCGCCAGTGCTGTATCATTGTAAGATTCCTGCATGAGGGTAAAAATCACTTTCTAGATTAATTTTATAAATAGGGGAATATACCTACAGGAACTTTTAATATTTAGAAACTACAAATATGTCTAAATTTTTACATTGTCATAAACTTGAAAAAAATGCTTTAGTATCTTTAAAAAAAATAGGTCTATAGTTACTTGACAGCCAGGTATAGTCTTATATTTATAAAATATGAAAACATGGAGTAATATGTAATAGTTCTATGAAAAATACTAGGAGGGTAAGCATATGTAGCATTGTAGGACTGTAATACAAGCAGACTTGGTGCAGGAAATTTTTGATGGAATGAAACCATTTTGAAGGAAATATGTGTGACCATCTCTTTTTCATGCCCATCTTGTACTCTAAGAGAACTGGTCAAAGAGCAGAGAGGAGATACTGTGTTCTTGGAACACTGAATGATAACTTTCTAATGAGAATGATTCATTTATGCAAATAATTAACAGCTGTCAATGCTTGCAGCAGAGAAAACAAGCCATCATGTCATGTTCTCATAAGCTAATATTTTAGTACACTGCCCCACCTAATACAACCCTTAACAAACACGAATGTCAAGGTGAGTTCTTTAGGACTAGACAATTAAATAGGATTGGATTAAGCAGAAGGTGATAATACCTAAACATCTAGAGATTAAAGGCATCTAACTTGTAACTGCAAATTTGTATTTCTTCAATTTTGCTCTTTGGCATTTTAAAAAATCTTCAAACTGTGAACTCATGATTGAAATTTTTATGATACTAAATGAATAGTTTAGCTATTGAAACAGTTTAAATAGAATTATTTTAGGAAGAGACCAGATCATGTAACAACACTTAAAAAAATCTTTTTACTTCAGTCTAATTTTAGACTTCAGAAGCTGCAAAAGTAGTACAGAAAGTTTCCATGTGTCCCTCACTCATCTTCCCCTAATGTTAACATCTTACAAACCATAGTATAATTGTCAGAACCAAGAAATTAACATTAGTACAGTACAGTCAACTAAACTAATGACCTATTCAGATTTCAGCAGTTTTTCCACCAGTGCCTTTTTTCTGTTCCAGGATATTATCAACAGTCACATGTTGAATTTAGTTGTTATTTTTCTGCAGACTTTTACAGTCATCTTTCCTTTTCTTTCATGACATTGACACTTTCCAAGAGCTTTAGTAAGCTTTGTCAAATGTCCTTTGATTTGGTTTGTCTGGTGTTTACTCATGATTGAATGGAAGTCTTTTGACAAGAATACAACAGTGCATCATGTTCATGGTGTGATATATCTCATTACTGGTGATGGTGACTGTGGTCACTTAGTTATGGTGGTTTCTTCCTAGTTTCCTTACTATAAAGTTACCATCTTTCCCTTTGTGGTTAATATTTTGGGGAAGATACTTTGAGACTATGTAATTATCCTATTTCATTTCAAATTTTTGCTCACTAATTTTAGCATCCATTGATGTTTCTTGCCTGAAACAAGAATGTGGTGTTTAACAAATGCTGATTTTCCTATTTTCATCATTTCTTCTACATTTTTTAATTGGAATTTTACTATAAGGACCAACTATTCTTTTTCTCCCAATTGTTATTTAATCAGTTATTTATAGCAATACAGACTCATGGATATTAATTCTGTGAGTTACAATCCAGTACTATCATTGTTTATTTTGCTGTTCAGATTGTTTCAGGTTTGGTCATTATGAGCTTCTCCGGGTTGGCTTCTTTGTTCTTTCAACAAGTCCTCTTTTTTTCTTGGTAAACATTTCTTTACTTTCTGTTACTGTACTATGTTCCAGGCTCATCTTGTATTTTCTCTGCCCTAGCTCTGGAATCAATCACTTCTCCAGTGAGTCCCGTTTTCTTTCCTTTTGGAGAAATGTATTTAAAAGCCAAGGTCTGGGCATTAGGTGTGCTCATTACTACTGGGATGCCATTGTTTTTAGGCCCTCTCAGTGAGCAGTGCTAGGGAATATATGTATGTATAAAACCGACACATATACATATGTCTGTATTTCTGTATCCATCAATGTACTTTTGTGTTAAAAATATATATATATATATATGAGATTATGCAGATATTTTGGATTCCAGTTGGTCTGGACTAGACTGAACAGTACAGGGTTGATTTTTCTTCTACAGGTTGACCTTCCTTCTTTTTCTATTTGAAAATTGTTTCTCCAGGGAGAAATTTGGTTCTATTACCTATATTTACTTATTGGTTCCCTTTTAGTATGCACATACGTACATGTAAAGTGGTTTCAAATTGTTAACTCATATCCCTGTGAGAAAGATATTTACTGATGTAAAATTATGTAAAATTCCTTTTGTCTCTATCCTTACAAGTATCCAAACCAGATACTATTTTCTGGGTAGTTACTTAATCTAGTTCTCTTCTTCCCCACTCTCTTCAGTATGGTTAATGTTATTCATTTATAATATAGTTATGTTCTTTGTTAGTGTTTATATTCCTCCTATATCCTGGTTGATTTTATTTGTTTATATTTTGGGTATGATTCTTAGAGGCAGAGGCCCCCCCCCCCCCAAACACAAGCACACACACACATACTTTAAAAAGTTCACGGAACAATTCATATATCTAATTCTGTTTTTCCATGAACTTTTTGAAGTATCCTCAGGTCTATGCATGTGTATGTGTGTGTGTATGTGTATATGTATGTATGACTTCTCCATTCCTGCTACCCCATTCCCATCCTTCCCTTCTTTCCAATCTTTTTCACTTCCTCTTGGTAACCAATCCTGTTAGTTTCTGGATTATTCTTTCAGTGTTTTTTCTGCACATATGTATTTTCTTAAATCCCTTCTGTGAAGGGTGGCATACTCTAGATACTACGTTTGTGCTTTGCTTGTTTCACTTAACAGTAGTATGAAAATATCATAAAATTCAGCGAGTGGTTAGGAATCCTATCCATCCAGCTGAATTATCTGAAAGCACTTCTTTAGGGTAGTTAGCAATCCTTGCAAACTCCCACCTACTGAGAGCAAATGTCATGCATACAATAGGTTAATGTCAAAACAGAACTTAAATTTCTGAATTTGTCCTCTGGAGCTTTTTCTTCAGGATTAAGCCTCAGAAAAAAAATGCAAAGAAATAGGAAATATTTGCCTTTTACAGAAAAGGTGGTTTGTGTGTGTATGGATTTTCATATTCTTAGGGAATCATGAATTTTTTTTTAGCAGAAAGAAATTTTAAAGAGCATGCTGTTCAACCGCCTTTCTGTGGCAGCTAATGCTTTTTTCCACTTCTTCATCTCAAAATTCTTCCCTTTGAAGACTTCTGGCGTTCCGCTCACTCATGGTGTTCTTGGCCCTTCTGCTTCCGTTCAGTTTTTCTCACTTGTTGCGTTTTCTCCCATCATCCCTTAAAAAGTGTTTTTCTCTAGGGTTCTGTCCAGCCCTCTTTTAACTTGACCTGTTCCCTGATCTAAATATGCCCTCCTTCCGCCACATTTCCGTCCCCATAGACCCCACCTCATCCTTTAACACTCAGTTCTGGGTACCCAGCTACATTAAATGTATCTCTCTTTGTAAAGCTCTAGTTGTTCTATCACATTGCTCTCCTGCTACACTGTTAGTCTCGGCAGGGCAGGAATTACATTTTTCTTGCAGTTTATATTCGTAAAAATTGGTTGGCTCATAACATGTACCAAATAAATGTGAGCAGAATCAACAGGCAAATAATTATTGAATGGACTTCATTAAGTGACTCAATTCTTGTATATTAAAAAACGTGTATATGTAAGTGAGTTCATGCTTTTGGAAAGTGATAGGTTTAAATACAGATATGTGAGAAAGTTATACATTCTGGAAGGTTTTAGTCTTGGTAAGTATTTTAGGTACATTAAAATATAATTCTTAATTTGGGTTTTAATGCATAAATTTTCTTGAGCAAACATATACCATTAAAAGAAATGTTCATCAACACCTGATATTGATTCAGAAAGCACTTGAGCTATTTTATACCTAGTTTTAAATTTATTACAAATATAACTCAAATATAATTTTTAAAAAATTTTATTTTACTTAACATTCTGTCTGACATATTGTGTTATTTCTAAGTAATTCTAGTATTTGAGTCTTTTTCTTTGTGTTTTCTTTCAGTAAAGCTCTTTTTCAACTAATTTTAACTCCAAGGAAATAAGTGAGATAACATGAATTTATTCATCCAAATTGAACCATAACTGTTGAAGGCACTGTCAGGAAATCAGAGACATGACTCAGGGAGCTTATGATATATGAGGGAGATCATCCATATATGCAGATACAAAGCAAAAAGTGTGTGTGTGTGTGTGTGTGTGTGTGTAGGGAGTTATTGCATCTGGCAGGAAAGGATCAGGGAAAGGAGATTGTAGAAGAAAGGTAGCATTTGAATTGGGTGTTAAATTTTAGACCATAGATATTGGGAAGGGATCATGACAAGAGAGAACATCACAAAGACAGAGGCTTAAAGGTGAAGGGTATTTTCAGGGAATGACAGGAGCCAATACAGATAAGGGAGTAGTGGGAGATAAAGTTAGGAAGATAAGCTGCAAACAGATTATGGAGACCCTTAAGGATTCTTAAAGACTTTTTATGGCCATTTTCAAACATACATAGAAGTAGAGAGGATAACACAGTGAACCTCTGCATAGCCATCAATCAGCTTCAGCAACTATGAACATTTTGCCAGTCCAATCTTATTTTATCTACCTCACCCCAAAATCACCAGACTTGAAGATAATTCATATTATGTATGTTAATTTCAAACCATTTGCCATTTATAGAGCTTTTTAATTATTCCTAGGTAAAGTAACTTGATATTTTCAGGTGAATTGAAATCCATATTCATTTTTATTTATTAATAAATAGTCCTGTTATATTTCTGCCATTAATGAAGAAAAATATATGTAGTGTCTTGCTTTTCTGCTTAGAGACTCATATCCAAAGGGCATACTCAGTGTTAGAGCTATTTATTTTACATCTGATTAGTGGAATCACATCTTGCATGGAGATTATATTTTAAAGTCAGTATATAAGGTAAAATGTTGTACAAGGGCTCTTCAAAAAGTTCATGGAAACATTCATATTATATTTTAATTCTATTTTTCCATGAACTTTCAGAAGTACTCTTGTATAAGGTCAAAATTACCCTTCAAAAAGATACTGCATTGGATACTATAACACCTCAATATACCAAACAGCAAGTTTTTTCTTTATATTTGGAACAGATAGATGCTTCTTGGTTTGGTTCCAGTTGAAGCACTAGGTTTGTATATGGGGACTATCTGGTAGAACCACAAGAAGAAATAGAATTACATTTGTACTCAGGTCCCCAAGACTCCTTTAGTTCTATGATTTGCTAGAAGTACTCACAGAACTCAGAAAAGCTGGTATGTTCATGGTTATTGTTTATTACACTGAAAGGGTATAGAGTAAAATCAGCAACAAGAAAAGATGAATAGGGTGGAGTCCAGGAGAAACCAGGAGCAAGCTTCCAGTTGTCCTTTCCCAGGGGAGTCTCACAGACATTACTTAATTCTGCCAACAGAGATGTTTGACAGCACATGTAAAGTGCTACCAGCCTGGGATGCTCACCCGAGCTTTCATGTCCAGAGTTTTTATTAAAGGTCAATTACATAGGTGTGGAGCACCCACGTGACTGACCTTCAGTACTCAGTCTCCAATCCCCCTTGAGGTCAGATTGATACAGTGGAAGCCTAAGGCCCCAGGCAAGAAAAAATCACATTGTTTGCATAAATTCTCTTGGGGGAGCTCAAGTCCCCAGATATAGAAAGGTACTCTTAAGCAGGCAGGATAGTTCAGGGGTTCATAGGTCATCTCCCAGGGGATGGTCAAGGTCCAGTCCTGAAAACCTTCAGAGTGTAGAGGATTTGGAAAGTCCAGGCCTGATAAGGTAAATCCTTTACTGGACAATATTGAACACCTAGAAAGATTTCTTATTACTTTATTAAGAGTATCATCCATTATGTTATTCAATATCCACTTATACTATTGATTTTAACACAGATTACTTAGTAGTATTATCTATGTGGTTAGGTGACCTTTAGTAAATATTAAGAGTATCATCCATTATGTTATTCAATATCCACTTATACTATTGATTTTAACACAGATTACTTAGTAGTATTATCTATGTGGTTAGGTGACCTTAGATAAAGACATAATGTTAAGTTGTAGTTTTATAAATTATTTTCCAATTTTGAAGACAATTCAGTTATTAAAAATACTTAATTTTCTTTACCTTTTTTTATCTGATATATTAAGCTTAAAAAGATACAACCATTTGAAATCTGTGATTGAAAAAATCATCTTTCTAGTGATTTCATTGTATGAAGGAATTTTCTGTTTCAGGAATTCCATGAGTGAAACTGTTAGACTGGTCAGTGGAATACAGCATCCTGGCTCTGTAGGAGGAGTCTATGAGACAACACAGCACTTCAATGACATCAAAGAGCACCTGCACATAGTAAAGAGGGATATCGATAACTTAGTGCAGAGAAATATGGTAACTTTGTTTCTTGCTCCTTTTATAATTATCATAATCTTTAGGAAAGGAAGAACTCATATTCTACTTTATTCTATTGAAAATATTTTAACCTTTTAGTTGGTACTAATGTTCATTTTTAATGTTCAAGATAGAATTGTTCCATATGTTCAAAATGTCCATGTGTCCTGGTTTTCTAGTTGTTTAAGGTGGAGGAGTAGCTCCCATAGCAGTTAACCGTTCATGGTCAGTAGCATGGGATTGGAGTTGCTCCTCCCATCCCATGAGTTTTTTATAGGTAGTATTTATATTTTATTGCTCAACAAAAATATTTTCTGATTTCCATTTTAATATCTTTTCTGACTCATGGGTTGTTTAAAGTGTATTTCTTTAGCTTATTTTTTTCCCCAAGGTTCTGATCTGATAGTTTCTTACTGTCTTGTTAGCTTCATTTGCCTTTAGTCAGGTTTTGTGTGTTTGGATTGGGTTGGATTGCATTGGGTTTGTTTCTAGCAACTTAAGTCGTCAACTTGCAATCTTGCCTTCTTTATATTTTTGGACACTACCTTTCTTAACTGTATTTTTATGTATATTTCTTGAATATACATTTTTTTTCAAATATGGCCTAATAGTTTCTTATTAACCATGACCTCTCATCTAAAGCATTATTATCTGTTTTCTTAGTTCTGTTTGAGATTATTTTTTCCCACTATTTGCATTTGTTGCAGTGACCAAGTTGATGCTGTGGGTAGGATATATGTACTGAAGAACTTTGCCCTGTAGATGTAACCATACTAAAAACAAGTCATCTTAGAAGCCATTCTGTCTGGATACATTGATGAAATCTTTGTCCCTGGTATTTAATTACCACCTTAAAATGGAAGGAATACTCATGGAAAGGAAAAGAAACATTTTTCAGAACGCTAGTCAGTAATGTTCAATGCTGTGAACTGGAGAGGATGAGGACTGAGAAAAAGCTAGTATATTTGTCAAGTAGCTTATTGATAGGGTAACCATGTACTTTATTGTCTGAACTGGAACACTTTTGAGAGTGAAGGGGGCACTATTAATAACTACACCAGTATAGCAAGTGTGAACTGGGAGTGTCCAGGGGTCTGTGGTGACCCCAGTCTCTTGATCTTTAAGGACACTAAAATCACCATCACCGAAATGAAGCTAGGAGCCACATGGCAATGAGTTAGTGACTGAACAGGAAAAGGTGGAGGACTTTCACTGTCAACTACACTTTCAAAAAAAATTGGCAGTAAAAGTTAAAGGAATAAAAGATATTTGGGGGGATGAATAAATAACCATACTTATTTATATAGTAAACTGTGAATTTAAATATTTCACACTTGTTTTTCCAAAGTACTATCTAGAGTAATTGTAATAGAAAGTTCTTTGCCTTGTAGCCATCAAATGAAAAACCGAAATGCCCAGAACTACCACCATTTCCATCATGTTTATCTACGATCCACTTTGTTATATTCGTAGTGGTACAAACGGTGTTATTCATTGGTTATATCATGTACAGGTAAGTCTCTTGATAAAATTTGACCCAACATTTTCTTGTATCTGTTTAATTTGAAATATTCAGCAAAGTTATATATGCCCATAATACAACTTGCAATACCTATAAAATTAGGTTCATACAAAGCAAATGTTATTTCTAGTCTATTTCATTTCACATAGAATATACACTTAATGTATCTTTTTTATACTTCAGAAGGCATTGGTATTTTAATTTAAGTGATCCTACTTCTTTCCAAAGTTAAATGTATAGAACTTCTTTTAGTTTTTCTTCCTTTTTTTCTTTAGGACTCAGCAAGAAGCAGCTGCCAAAAAATTCTTTTGACCACCATTTTCATATGTGTACATCATGTATGTATATACAAAATGTCCTTTTGAAGGAATTTTAAGTATTTAAATTGCTTCATAGTCTAAATTATTAAGTTTTTTATAAAATAACTGTTTATTGATTTGCAGTAAGAATAACCCTTAAACAAAGACGACTACACATAAATTTGTTCATAGTTCATAAATCTGTTTAAATTTCAGTGAATTTCTGGTCGGTAGAATGCAGCCACTGAAAAGAATATTGACAAGTAAGAGAGTTAATAATGGGGGCAACCCCTGGATATGAATGTTACCCCTAAGTCTCCAATATTGGAGGTCTCCTTATTTAACATAGATATACTTGCCTTCCTGCCTTCCAAAATGTGAGGTCTAGTTAAGATTTCCCGTCATGTTTATTTTGTAACCAAAGTATTTTTTTAGAGGTCATAATTTCCTAATCTGAGACCCAGTCCTGCAGTCCGTTAATCTTAACACAGCTCCGTATGAAATCAAAGAATATTTTGTCTGGAAGTTTTAAGATCTAGATAATAGGCTTCAGGATGTTTATTGAAGTCTTTTTTCCCTCTGATTATCAATGGTATATTTCACTTTTAAAGAAAATTCTTGGGGGAAATTAAGAGCTGCTTTTTGCCTATAAAACCATTTAGATGAAAACATTCCTCTGATAATGGTTTTTATGGGTATTTTGTCTGGTAATGTATTCATTTCATGATTGCCTATATTCTTGCATGCCTCTATTCCCACAGTGTCAGTTCAATATTATGAAAATGATTTTCGTATTTATATTTGTAATTTAAGGAACTTATTTTTCCCATTTTGTATAGCATGTAAATTCAGCTCAGATTGCATGATCTGAGGATGTTTTAAATTCAAAAAACCTACCACTACATTCTGGTTTACGTTACTCATTGCAACCTGGAGTTTGTGACTATTTGCATACTCTTTTAAATTAAGGAGGCTGTAGTTGAAGCAATTTTAAGAGTTTTGAAGGCAAAATTTGAAAAATACAGTGAATGCTTTTGATTTCTTCCTTTTTATGCCAGAACTTAAGGATATTGTGAAGCACTTGTTAGTAAAGTTAACCTTCAAGTGTCAGACTGGAAGGGGTTTTTATAGTCTGTGTACATAATTCTAGGTATTATAGAAACAGTCTCTAAATGACATTTTAAAATGCAGATTAATTTAATTTTTCGCAGTGGATGTAGACTTAGTTTTTCTGGCTTCAAAACACTGTTTTATCTCTTTTAGCTAAAGTGGTTGTCTTTCATTTGCCATAGAATTAAAAACAATACTGTTCTATTAAATAGTACTATTGAATTCTTCCAAGCCTTCTTAGGTTTGCTCTCAAATGTCATTTACAGATTGGGCTAATGACCTAAAATCTGTACAAAGACTTTATGAAAAACTCTGCCTTAACAATACCTTACTCGTCCTGTGTTGGCAAACAGACTTGTGTTGCTTTTTATGTTAGCATTTATTTTAGAACCCTGAAAGAGAATTTGCTAATGATGACTTACTCTGGTTCAGTCACTTCAACATAGAAAATGTTTCTTTAGTGTTTTTCCTTTGTAGTGTTAACATTTTGAAATTCATGTTTCAGAGACATCATCATCACAGACTTTACTCTTATTCCATGAAAAAAACTTAATACCTTCAGAAGAATGTTTAAGTTGTAGACTATGAAATTTGGGAAATCCTCTTGAGATAAAAGGCTGCCAAATCCAGTATTATAAAGTCCATGGTCACATGTGCCTGAACATTAAAGGAATACCAGATCTATGTATGCAGTATACATTTTTCAGGCTAAAATTCAAGGGGAATCGTTCTGGCCATTCCTAATACAAGTGGAGACGGCTATTAAAAAGAGCATGAACATGAATCTTTTTTCTTTTTTACTTAGTAATTTAATTTGCTTGAAAACCACTCAGTAAAGCAGTTCACACCAAGTGTTTATCATATTATTTAAGTTTAGTTTGTTTTCTTTAAAATCACTGACTTTAAGTAGCTCATTTCTGAACAAAAATGTTTGTTTTGTGGAAAAATCAGTCACTGCCAGGATTCTTTCATTTCTGTGCTATTCTGTATAATTGAATTTGTTCACTTCTCTCACACCAGCAAGTATTTCATAGGTGCCTTGGATTAAAACAAAATTGATTTAAATTTTTAATGAAAGTCATTATGTTTAAGATGCCACTTTTAAAAAGAAAATGCAATTACTTAATGGTTAATGCTCTTATTTAATGTAGCTATTTGTGTTCTAATTGTTTGAATGTTTTATTCAGCTTGAAATTTTACCATGAAGTTGCAAACAATAAACAATATTTTGTTATATATTAAAGGGATATCAGTGTTTCTCATAGTATGGTCTGTGGACCATCTAGGTCATGGTGTACTTGTTAAGAATACAGATGCTGGGGCCCCATTTCAAACCACCTGAATCAAAACTCAGGGGTGGGGCTTCAGGATGTCAGTATTTAGCAGGCACCTCAGATGATTCCAAGCACACTAATGTTTGAAAACCACTAAGAGGGGAGTGAAAAAAGCATAGGTGTTTGCTTTGTTGCTTTAAAGCTGAGCTGAGAGCATAATATAATATTTTTATTATCGATGACATGAGCAAATGTGCACTGATTCTTTTATACTTAAACAATTTAGTTAATGTTTCTTTAACTAATACTCGTGGTTCATTAGCAACTACAGACTAAGTCCAGATCATTACCTACAGCTCTTAGTACTTTGGTAATGGCTTTCATACTTACAACATCATCTTCAGATCATGGTCAAGCCATGAAAACTGCTATCTTGAAGGCTCTCTGCTAAAGCTTTTTGCTTTCCTGATTTTGATTGTGGTGACATTTTATTGCAGACAATTGTACATTTTGATAACCTGGGGAAAACAGAAATTACTTGAATAAGGGATTGCCTCCCCACTGCTTTGCAGAGATGCAATCTTTGTAAAGAACATAAATAACACTTGTGAATATTAAGATGTGATTATCTTTCCATGTGCTTGTTGAAAGGAGATAGTGAACAAATGATTATATTGGGGATTTTTTTTATTTATAAGATCTAGTGTAAAATCAACACTTGCAACTTTTTAGATCTGTATGTTGCCTATTTAATATATTTCTTTTATGATATCACTTAAAGTTTAAAAGGATTTTCTATTCGCTGTCAATTTCAATTGGATAACATTTTGTCAAGTTTTTTTTCTGATTGTTACTTGACGCTAGCTGGAATTCAAGAAATGACATTGACCTTATTCAAATAAAGAAATATTTTAGTAAATTTGCTTTTTCTTTCATTGATCTTGGGTAATAAGTAGCTATTTATTTTCCATATAGGCCCTGGTTTGTGATAGAATTTCATTTCTCATATGCTACGCACTCTGCAACACATGGAAGCATAACAAGAGAACGTAGAAACAATAATGGACAAGTATTTATCCTTGCTGGTAATGAAAAATACAAATTAATTAAAACAGTGAACTTGATGTTTTTATATTTAATAACCAAATGCTGGCAAAAATGAAGTTAGCTAAACTAGAACTCTTATTCATTATTAATTTGTGGCCATTTTAAAAATCTTAATCTTTTTGGCAACTACCATTTAACCAAATAATTTCAATTCCGTGAGATAATGGGGTGTGTATAAAGAGAAAATGGTAGGGTTTTGAAAGTCATACAAATCTGGGTTTGAATCTTGACTGCCACTTACTAAAGGTGACCTTCAGTTTCCTTATTATACTTACCTCACATGGTAGCATTGTAAAACAGAGTCTTTACAAAGAGGTTTTGAAAAATGGTAGACTAAGTTGATAGACACAAAAATGCTGGATAAAATAACAGATTTAAATATATAGATGGGTCCAAAAGAAATCAGAGAGAACTTAAAACCTGATCAGAGAGCCTGCCAGGGCAGGGGTTGGCAGAAACTGGAGTATATATATAGGCCCTACACACTATTATTGGAAGTTACATTCATTTGGGGCATTAAGGACATGGCTTTGGGCCTGGAAAACCTGGGAGGCTCAAGTTGAGGCAGTTGGATAAAGCTAGGATCCTGGAAAAGCTGCTCCTTCAGGGAAAATGGGCTAAAAGGACCTCTTACCCATACCCCAGCAACTCAGAGAAGGCATAAGAAAGCTTTTTTTCCTGGGGCTCTGGGCTGGGGGACAAAATTTCCTGTAAGAAATTGAAGCCCCATGTTTATGCTTTACCTGCGTAGTGTGGAATTCTTCAAGTCAAAAACAATGTATAAATTGGTTTGGGTGTGGTAAAATTTAGGAGAAGGCGAAACAAAACCACTTTTAGCAATAATGTCACAACCAAAGTACGTTAGACAACCACAGAATAGCCAGTACTACCTGAAGTGGACTCTAAAAATTACAAATCAAATAAGAAAAACATGAAAAAGTGACAGTAGACAAGTGAATAGGAAACTTGGCACCTCCAGGAATCTGGGATAATAGAACAGTCTGAGAAAAACAACAAATAGGTACACTTAAAATGACTTTTAAAAGACTGAAGAATTTATAAAAGAACAGAAATCACAAGGAAGGAATAGAACACTGAAAAATAGAACAGTTGGAATTTTGAAGAAACACCCCAAACAACTTAAATATAGGAGGAAAGGATTAAATTTGGATACCTGATTGAACACGGCTGAAAATAATTATTGAATTAGTGTGATGCCTTAAGTTTTGTGCTTTTTGCTCAGGATTGCTTTGGTATTTGGGATCTTTTGTGGTAGGATTGTCTTTTCTGTCTCTGTGAAGAATGTCATTGGTATTTGGATGGGAACTGCATTGAATCTGTAGATTGCTTTGGGGAGTATGGTCATTTTGACAGTATTCTTCCAAGTTAACATTAATTCTTCCAAATTAACATTGTGAAAATGTCCATACTCCCCAAAGTGATCTACAGATTCAGTGCAGTCACCATCCAAATACCAATGACATTCTTCACAGAAATAGAAAAACATCCTAATATTCATATGGAACAACAAAAGATGCCGAATAGCCAAAGCAATCCCAAGTAAAAGAAATAAAGCTGGAAGTATAATGCTACCTGACTTCAAACTATACTACAAAGCTATAGTAACCAAAGCAGCTTAGTACTGGCATAAAAACAGACACTCAGACCAATGGAATAGAATAGAGAACCCAGAAATCAGCCCACAAACTTACAGCCAGCTGATCTTTGACAAAGGTGCCAAGAACATACACTGGGGAAAAGATAGCCTCTTATATTAACGGTGTTAAGAAAACTGGATATCCATTTACAGAACAATGAAACTAGCCCCCTATCTCTTACCATTTACTAAGATCAACTCAAAATGGACTGAAGACTTAAATTTAAGACCTTAAACTATAGAACTACTAGAAGAAAACAGGGGAAACACTTCAAGACATTGATCTGGGCAAAAATTTTATGGAGAAAATTTCTAAAGCACAGATTTCTCAAAAGAAGACCTACAAATAGCCAACAGGTATATAAAAAAATGCTAAACATCACTAACCATCAAGAAAATGCAAATCAAAACCACAATCATATCATCTTACCCCAGTTAGAATGGCTATTATCAAAAAGAAAAAATAAATGCTGGTGAGGATGCTGAGAAAGAACTCTTAAACTGTTGGTGGGAATGTAAATTAGTACAGACATTATGGAAAACAGTATAGAGGTTTCTCATAAAACTAAAAATAGAACTACCATATGGTCCTGCAGTCCTGCTTCTGGGTATTTATGCAAAGGAAAGGAAATTAGCATACTGAAGAGAGAGATGCACCCACATGTTTACTGCAGCACTATTCACAACAGCCAAGATAAGGAATCAACCTAGGTGTTCACTGACAGATGAATGGGTAAAGCAAATGTGGTATATATACATAGTGGAATACTACTCAGCCATGAAAAAGAATGAAATCCTGTCATTTGCAGCAGTGTGTAGAAGACATTGTTAAGGGAAATAAGTCATGCACAGGAAGATAAATACTGCATGTTCTCACTCACATGGGAGCTACAAAAATAAGTTGGACTTTTAGAAGTAGAGAGTGAAATTGTGGTTACTAGAGGCTGGGAAAGAGGGAGGAGGGGATAGGGAGAGGTTGGTTAATGGACACAAAATTACAGCTAGATAGGAAAAATAAGTTCTAATGATGTACAGTAGTGCTAGGCATCTATAATTAACAATAATTTATTGTATGTTCTCAAATGGCTAGAAGAAAGGAGACCAAATATTCTCATTGCAAAGAAATAATAAAGTTTTATAATGATGAATATACTAATTACCCTGATTTGGTCATCACACGTTATATACTTGTATTGAAATATAACTCTGTACTCCATAAATATGAACAATCAACACATTTCAATTAAAAAAATAAATTCCTTTAAAAAAATAAATTTTAAAAAGGAATAATAAAAGAATTATTGAATTGATAGATCTGAGAAAGTTACCAAGAATGTAGCACAGAGATTAAAATGGTAGAAAATGCAATAAATTGGCAATTAATAAGTAGAATCACACATCTAGCAGGACTTCTAGATGAACAGGGAGACTCAGGAAGTGTTCAAAGTTACAATAGCTGAAAATTTTCCAGAGTTTACACACAGATACTCATATTTGAAGAATCCTGAGTCTAAGGGTAGATGGGGGTGGCGTGCGCAGATAATATTTTACAGAAGATGTTATCTGAACCATGTTTTAAAGTATGTGTAGGCATTGATTAGCTGTGCAAATAAGGGGGGCTGGCAGAGAACTTATTCCAGGCAGACAAAGTAACACAAACGGAAGCATGTCTTACAACTTTTGCTGGGGAAGAAGGGGAAGATGATAGTTGGACTGGATATACAGAGGCCGGATCCCAAGGCTCTGTAGCCTGTATTAAGGAGCTTGGACTTCACAGGGCAGTGGGAGGCCATGAAAGTTTTAAGCAGGGGGAACATCTGCATTTCAAACATCACAAATCTCTGACTGCTTCATGGAGAATGGATGGAAGGAAGAAGACTTGAGACAGAGACCAGTTACAGTGCTCCCAGTGGAAAATGATGGCCTGAAGGAAGGTCAAGACAGTGAAAACAGAAAAAGAAAATTTATGAAAGTAGTAGGGGTAAAACTAACAGCATTGTCTTAGTCCATTTGAGCTGCTAAAACAAAATACCATAGATGAGGTGATTTGTAAACAACAGGAATTTATTTCTCACAGTTCTGGAAGTCTGGGAAATTCAAGATCAAGGCACTGGCGGGTTTGGTGTCTGATGAGGGCCTAAAATGATCACTTTGAGAGAAAAAAGTTTGAAATATGTGGTACTGAAGAGGATCTTAAGTCCTGTAGTTCAATGTAAATTTTACTGTTGTGATCGGAATAGCTCTTTGCACAGTATATAACCTTGGGTTTGCATTTACAAAAATATTAACCAATCCTATAGAAATGAAAAGAACCATGCTATCTGGGCTGGCGTGTAATAGAGTTCATTAAATATGTATGAGATGTCTATGATGTACAAGACACTCTATTAGGTAAAGCAAGAGCCACTAAAATTTCTCCAGCAGGTAATTATTATAATTAGGACCATATATTTAGTTTGCTTTGTGGTTTCCATAATGGCCCTTCCATTTCCCAAGATTTTTTTCTCATTGTACATTACCTCTTTTCCCAGTCAGAATGGAGATGGACAGTCCATCCCAGTGAATCTCATCTTTTTTTTTTTTTTTTTTGTCTTTTGTCTTTTTCCGTGTCAGGCAACGGATCGCAACCCTCAGTGTTGCCCCCGTACCGGACCGGGGACCGGCAACGGGATTGCAACCCTCGGTGTTGCTCCCGCGCCTCGCTCAGCCAGTGAGCGGGAACCGGTCTGTATGTGGGATCCGAACCCTCAGGCAGGAGCGCCGCCGCGCTTCCCAAGCGGCGCACCATCCAGTGCGCCACCGCGCCGGCCCCTGAATCTCATCTTTAAGTCATCTCTACACAGCATCTGGTGACCTTCTTTGCCTGCCCATTCTGCTGATCTTCACGAGCACTGAGATTTAACTGCATAGCTACCCCCAAAACGCTGTTGTGCACACAAAGAAGATATAACAACTAAGACAGGACAACTTAATAGCCATGATTTCCTTGGGAAAGGTCAAAAAACAAATGATACCACTAACCAACTTAATTGCAGGAGCAAAATTAAGCATTTAATGTGAAAAAGAAAAATCCCAGAAGAAGGGCCTAAATGGATTTCTGCTGTTTAAATGTGATATTCTTCTAAAATGTAGTTCCACTAATGGGATTATTGCTTCTGTAGTAAATTATTTGGGTCAGATGCCATCAAACTTCTCAAGCTGAGTTGGTCACAACCAATCAGTGTTTATGAAGGTGATCCATTAAATAAGGATGAAACATGATTTTTAAAAACCATAGCAAGTAGTCTTGTTCCTGGGAACTAGTAAACAAAGCAGCAACCACTGTGGCTTTCACTTGTAAAGCACTGAGATTATACTCCTGCCTGAAAATAAGCCTCCAAGTGCCCCTCCTATCCCGGGTGGTATCTTGTTTACATCCATTAAAGATGAATGGCTTAAACTAAGCCGTTAGGGGCTGGCCAGTTAGCTCAGTTTTTTAGAGCATGGTGCTGATAATACCAAGGTCCAGGGTTCAATCCCTGTACTGGCCAGCCACACACACACACAAAAAAAAGCCATCAGACCTAGTGGCAATAATTTTTTTTTTCAAGATTCTTATCAACCACTTACTATGTGTCAAGCAAGATTCTCAGCGATGAGGATACAAAGGTGAACACTAGCCTCTCTCACGGAGCTTACGTTCTAATGGAATAGATGGAAAGCAAACAACTAAACCAATGAAAATATAATTTCAGATAGAGTTAAATCCTATGAAGAAAAACAGAGTAGGATAGAGGGGTGGAGAGTGTGGGATGGTGGAGCCAGGGTATTTTAGGATGACCAGAGAAGTCCCCTCTAAAAAGGTGAACTGGAACAGAGGCCTGAATTAAGTGAGGGGGAGCTATGTGAAGATGTGGGAGAAGAGTGATCCAGGCCAGGAGGTTCCACGAGGACAAAGGTGAGAACGAGCATGTTTAAGGGATGAAAAGGACATCAGTGTGATTAAAGCAGAATGAGCAAAGGGAACGTGGTAGATGAGGTTGGCAGGTTAGCAAGGGCCAAATCACGTAAGGCCTTGCAGGCCACAGTAAGGAGTAGGGATTTTATTCAGGGTAGGGAGCCATTGGAGGGGTGACATCTAGTGGTTCCATTTCATGAATCCTGGGGTGTTTATTTCCCCTTTCTCAAGGAATAAGAGAGTCTACATTTCTACAAGATTCTACACACAGCGAGAAATAGTTACTGGATATCTGAGTGGAAAGGCCATTGTAATAAATTGAGGAGTACAAGGTTTTTTAAGACATGACCCCATCCTCAATGGAATTATCTGTTGGGGAGAAAATGAGCAATTTGATTTCAGAAAACAAAGCAATATCAGGAGTATTCAGTTGCCACACCAGTGAAGCTACCACCTAAGAGTCTCTATAATGCTTGGCACGCCTCTTCCTCTCCCCACCCCCACCCACACATGCACATACAGAAAAGAACTGGACAGGGAGAAACTGTTTTACAAACTGGCTTTCGAGTTTAGGATTGACACCCTCACCACTAATAATATATCCTAATTCCTAATGTAATTTTTATAATAGAATCCATCTAAATGATAATTGCTTAAAATAAAATGGATTTGTGTTTTATTTTGGTTTTTTTATCCATCAAATCCAATTGACTGTAGGTATAATTTTGGGGGTTTCACTTTCTGATCAAAACTACTATGTAGGACAGAAATTCAGCAATTTGTCCTTCGAGAAATAAAAGAGTTTTTTAATGTCATGAGACACCTGTCCAGTGTTTTTCTAAAGGAGAATTTCTGTGTGCTGAACTGGAAAATAATAGACAAACACAAGGCTATGGTTTTCATTTTATGGTCTAAAAAGTCCTATGAGACCATATCAATTAGTAACACTTCTCAACAGAGATGAAATATAGGTTATTATAAATGGCAATTTAGAGATAATGGTTTGACTGTGTTAAGTTCCAAGCAACTCATCTAAAAGGGAAGGGGAGCTAAGTGTTAATGTATGTTCTCAATCAGACAGCAACAAGTAAAGTTTATATTTCACCCTAAATCATCTTTTGTTAGTCTTTCGTATTGAGACCATTTTAGCAGCATTTTAAAATACATGAGTAAAAGGGAAAGCAGATCTTAAAATATATAAAGCAATCATTTTAGGCAAAAATCCAGATTATAAAATTCTATGCAATCTGAGGGATAGTCATCTATTTTCTGAGAGGGTTCAAGCCTTTTGATAAAATAATAAGCATAGGTTACATCTCTTTCCTCCCATGCACCCCCACCCCCCCGCCTTGGAGTGCTTTAATTAAAAAGATACCAGTATAGATTAAAGTCAATTCTATCACTCAGTTCTTGCCCTGAAGACAACCACAGCCGTAGAGAATCTGCTGTAATACAAACCATGGTCAAAGTTTTATCCAAATGCACCAGTGAGCTTCAAAAGAGCACCCAGGAGGTGGACTGTATATAAGAGAAAAAAGTGACACATTACCTATTGATGGCTTGACTCATATGTTCTTACCTTCTGGATCAGAGCCCAGAAGTATTAAGCGCATAATTTCCATGCAGTAGAGTAGCATTTCCTTGCAGGAGAAAGCTAAGATGATCTTCCAGACGTAAACTGAGGACCCACTGGCTCGCCCTAGACTTGCCTTGGTTGTGTATTTATATGTGATACATGGTAACTACAGAAGCAGTACAAAATTCAAGCAAACCAAAAAGCAAATCCTTGCATAGTATTTAGAGCCCAATGAGGTAACATGATGGACCAAAATGATTATTTTTGCTTAATGAAGCATTCTGGGTTTTGAGTCTCATTGGATTCAGTATTCAACAGGATGTTGTACTCAAGAGCTGGAATTTGGAAATTCCACAACAGCTATATAATCAGTCAGCTCTAATTTAATTGAAACAGGACTCTTGATGAAGCCCTGCTGTGCCTATAATTAAAAATTTAGAAATGGGTAGGGAGAGAGGGGTAGAAAATATGAGAGGGTTTTTTTTCTTGTGAAATTAGCTGAGTATATTAATTCAGAAGGTAGTTGGTTGCATCTGATTGTATGCTTTAGTAATCTGAACCATCTGCCTCTATATACTAAGGAGTTCATCACTTTAATCCAGCTTACAGCTGACAAACCACTCTTTATCGTTATGCCCTTGAATAGATGAAGCTGTGCAGAGTCCTTTGCTCTTAATTGTCTTGCTGTCATTGAGAATATTTAGAGGTTTTACTTGGGTTTTATTGTTTGCTTTACCCCCCCCCCCCCCCCCCCCGTTTTTCCTGAGTTTTGGTTTTTTTTTTTTCTTTCCCCCCCCCCCCTCCAGTTTTGCCTGAGTTTTGGTTTTTTTTTTTTCTTTCCCCCCCCCCCCTCCAGTTTTGCCTGAGTTTTGGTTTTTTTTTTTTCTTTTCCCCCCCCCCCCTCCAGTTTTGCCTGAGTTTTGGTTTTATTTTTCTTTGGCAGAGACAATGGCTTTCCTTATGAAAAGTATGATAAGTAACCAGGTAAAAAATTTAGGACTTGGTGGTAGGTCTGAAGAAAAAAAAGAAGGAGGAGGTACCTCTGATCCTGCAGCAGCCCAAGGGATGACTAGAGAGGAATATGAGGAATATCAAAAGCAAATGATTGAGGAGAAGTGAGTACCTGTGACTTCATTTCCCTTTAAAAGCAGAAGAAATTCATTCTGGCCAGACCTTCTTCAGCTCCCCCGGGTGATTTCTCTTTGCTTGTTAAGATGCTTTTCCTTTTACTGTTTACCTCTAATCCAAGGAAAGTTTGTTCTGTTAAAGTGAACGATTCCCTAGCGTCAGCAGCGACTGTGCTCTACTTGTGTAAATGGAAATGAAAAATAATAAATGAACCTGTATGTTGGTTGTGAAGCAGCTTAACACTTTCTGGTGTAGGCATGTTTCAATTGATCTCAGTTTAATTGTTCAGATGAGAAATGTTGAGTCTATCTTTACAGTCTTTCTGAAATTCATCCTGGTAGCAAGTAGAAAGTTTTCAAATTGTAAGAATTCAGACTTTATATCTAGAAGAGGGCCTTAAAGAACATCTAGTGCCACCTCCTTGATTTTACGTGTGCGAAAAAAAGCTCAGACAGCACAACATGACAATGAGAAGACTTGGCTTATCAAAGACTATGAATAGATTTGTGGACTGTTTATTATGAAAATTCTAAGCATACAGAAAAGTTGAATAGCACAATGAATACCCATATATACCTACAACATAATGTCAACAGTTAACAATTTTCCATATTTGTTTATAGATTAAGTAGATAGATGATAGATAGATAATAATTTTTAAAGTAAATTATAGATTACTTAATACTTCACCCCTAAATCCTTCAGCTGTGTACCTCCAAAAATAAGGTCATTCTATATAAAATGTAATAAATTAAAATATGAAATATTAGCAACATTTTAGTTCAGTATTATGGAATGTGAATATTAGGAACAGTTTTTTCACTACTTGAAAACTGGCCCTTTAGTAAGTGTGATCTATGTGTAATTTTTAAAAGATTAAGGTAGAATTGATTTAAAAGTCTTTTAGTACTCAATTAAGAATTGAAGCATCAATCTTACATTCCATGTTTCAAAAAAAGGATTTCTTTTTGCCACCATGGCTATTTTGCTAATGATCAATTACATAATAGTTGCCTAAGTCCTACCACTAAGATGATTATAGGTGAAAAGGTTAACGACCTGGAGGAAACTAAGAAAGTACAAAGCCTACATTTAGTGGAAACCTTGTCTATTGTATTTTTCTGAAAGAACTGGTGGCTTATAAACTATCTAGAATGTATATTTTGCAGTAAATTGAAGTTGGTTTTTAAAAAAGTAAATTCAACTGCAAAAATGATGTTGGTGCTAAGGTAAGATTTGCCTATGGCATGTAAAAGAAAAAAGCTGTAAAAGAAAAACAAGTATAATGAAGAGATAGAAGTAGATTAATAGCACCAAACATTCTCAGCTCAAGTGCGCAAATAAAAAGAAAATGGTCGGAAAGTTAGACTATATACCTAACATGCAAAATATCATCTAATATGCCCAAGTAATAAATCTGGTTGCAGGTATGGCATCTGTTTGATTAACTAATGTCCTAGTTTTCCTTAATTTTATATCTGGACAGAGCAAAGCTCAAAATGGCCAAATGGTGTGGTCAGTTTTTTATGGTGTGCGTGAGAATATTATAAATGTATGTAATCACCCAATTTAAGGAACAGTAGCAGGACACGGGGCAGCCTGCTTTCCTATAGCAAGAGGGATGGCTCACAGTCCATGGCTTGAGTTTTCAAGAGCTTCGTCACCTAGAATGCAACATAAAGAAGTAGGCATCAAAAATGTTTCAGCACAAGTTAAATATAGAGAGAGCAATAGACAGTATAGCACATAAAATGATTAAAACAAATACCAGCAAATAAAAGCCTCTTAAACCTCCTGTCGTCATTTTAGAAAAATGGCAGGATTGACTTTATTCATTGTAGATGAAAAACTACCCAACAATGCACTCTCCTGCACACTCGTTTTTATTTTCCTTCTGTGTTCACAGTTTTGTTTTGTTTTTTTCACTACTGGTAACACTACTACTGAAAGAGGTCTATACCTAAATAGAATATTTGGAAGGGAAATAAAATGATAGTCTGTTTATCCCTCCATTTTTCTCAATTATATTAAAATACCCCTTTATCTTAGTTACAGTTCAACAGTTGCTACGGCACCATTTGTAACTTGACTTTAAACTTTGTTGTATTCACTAATAGTGTGGACCCTACAATGGGCCTGGCACTGTGAGAAATGTACTGAAATGAAAGACATGGTTTGTCTTCTACAGGAATTTCCACTCTACTTGGGGGAGACTAGCTACATCTGACTATAAATAGAGAAACCAGTTTTTCTGAGTGATTGTAGACTGGCTTTGGAGGACAGGAATCTCAGACTGTATGGCATTTAGATCAAAAAATGGATCAATGAAACGTATACAATTATTTGATTTTCAACAAAGGTGGCAAAATAATCAGGTGGGAAAAGGAAAGTCTTCTCAACAAATGGTGCTAAAGCAACTGAAAAACACTAAACTTTGACCGCCTACCTCACGCTATACACAGAAATTAATTTGATATGCATCCTACACCTAAACATAAAGCTAAAATTATACAGCTTTTACAAAAATATAGAATATTTTTGCAACTTGCAAGTAGATGAATGTTTCTTTATTATGACCCAGAAAGCAATAACCATAAAATTTTTAAATGATGAATTAGACTCTATCAAAATTAAAAACTTTTTGCATCAAAAGACATCATTAAGAAAATAAATAGGCAATCCACAGACTGAGAGAAAATATTTGCAAAATATATCTGGGGCTGGCCCGTGGCTCACTTGGTAGAGTGCGGTGCTGATAACACCAAGGCCACGGGTTTGGATCCCATATAGGGATGGCCGGTTGGCTCACTGGTTGAGCGTGGTGCTGACAACACCAAGACAAGGGTTGAGATCCCCTTACCGGTCATCTTTAAAAAAAAAAAAAAAAAGAAAATATTTGCAAAATATATCTGACAAAAGACTGGAATCTAGGATATATGAAGTACTCCTACCTACAACTAAATAGTAAAAGCAAAAAAAATGGCAAAAGAATTGAACAAATACTTCACAAAAATATGTACATGGTGAATAATACATGAAAAAAGCCGATTAATATCAGTAGTCATCATGGAAATGCAAAAAATAATAATAATAATAGAAAGCATAGTAAAGTGTCACTATGCACACACCAGAATGGCTAAAATTTAAAAGACTGATAATTCTAAGTGTTAGCCAAAATGTGAAACCACTAGAACTTTTGCTCCGGTTGAAGAGATGTAAGATTGTACAACCACTTTGGAAAAAGTTTCAACCTGTTCTTATAAAACTAAACATACTCAACTCAATTACCCTAGTAGTTGGAATTAACCATCAATTCCACACCTAGGTATTTACCTAGGAGAAATGAAAATATATGTACACAAAAAGACTTGTACAAGAAAGTTCACAGAAGCTTTATTCATCATAGCCCCCAAACGGGAACTAGTTCAGATGTTCACTAATAGGAGAGTAAATAATATTCATACACACAGGAAAATGCTACTCAGAGATGAAGAGAAAAAATAAATAAAACAAAAATAATAATAAAACAGCATTAATGAATCTCAAAAGTTTTTTATGCTGAGTAGAAGAAGCTTTACACAAAAGATGAAGTGTATGGTTCCATTTATATGAAATTCTAGAACAGGCAAAACCAAATGATGGTGGAAAAAGGACCTGGTGACAGGCATTGACTGGGAATGGGGATGAGGAAATTTTCTCAGGTGAAAATAATGTTTTCTATCTTAATATTGGTTTGGGTTACACAGGAGTGTGCTTTTTTTTTTTTTTTAATGGAGAATCATCAAATGGTACACTTAAGGTTTAGACATTGAATTATATGCAAATTTTGCTTCAAAAGAATAAAAAGAGGAACTGTAAACAAATACGTATTTCACTCTAGTTAAGAATGTGCATGTTGAAGTGTTTTGGGAGCAGTGTACTGATTTCTGCAACATTGAAAAGCATCAAGAAGTAAAATGAATAAATGAATGGATGGTTGAGAGGGATAGATATGTGATAAACCATATATATGGTGACATGCAAATTGTAGAATCTGGATGCTGGGTACACGGATTTCACTGTAAAATTCTTTCAACTTTTCTGTATGTTTGAAAGTATTCATAATAAAATATTGGGCGTGCAGGGGGAGGGAGATCTGCTTCCTGCCCATGCCACAGGTCACTAATCTCCCAGACAATTCACTTTATTCTATTTCTCTCTCCAAAACTAGAAGGTTGAAGCTCTCTCATTCCAATTGCAGACTTGACAGACTATGGACAGAAATGAGTTCAGAGAGCACCTGAGCCCAGGGCCCAGTGATCAATAGGTTAATCTGACTGTTTGCTTCAGATCCAGCCTTCCATAGAGTCAGCCTCCTATGTAATAGTTAAGATTATTTCAAAATTCAGAGTCAAGAAATAGAAACCAATTTTCACCCTGAAAATAAAAACAGCAGATTTATTTGAATGCCAATAATGCTTTATGCAGATGCTTCACCAAACCCATGAGCAGAAATCCCACCAGGCACTCTTTTCTACCTCTTGCTGTTGCTGCTGTCCCTGCACGGCTGCGTCGTCCTTTCTCAGAAGCCAGCCCCTCCATTACCCAGACTACAAGGCTGAGGGAAAAGGGCAGCCAAGGGCCTCATGTTCGTCTATTCATCTAAGTCATCTATTTCTTGACTCCAAATTTTGAAATAATCTTAACCATTACATAAAAGACCAATTTACTGCTTGTAGCCCTTCCAGTAAGAAGGGCTGGATCTGAAGCAAACCATTCAATTAAACTACTGATCTCTGAGCCCTGGGCTCTGGCACGTTCTGAACTCATTACAGCCACGCTTCAAGTCTCTGTCTTTCTCAGCCTCAATCCCAAATTCCCAGAAAAGAGATTTCATTTACCCAGCTTGGTCCAACCCAATTCAGCCAAAGGGCAGGGCCATGTGTATAAATTTAGCCACCAACAATGCACTTCTATGGGCAGCTGGGAAGGGTGGCAGTTATTGTGGGCTTCACAGACATCCCCGAATGTATCTGCTTTTGTCTGGATCATCATGAGCAAGGGAGTCCATTTCCAACCAGCATAATCATGAGTCCAGTGAGGTCATCTGCAGAGCAGGACCCTCGTCTGGTAAGATGGAAATCTACCCTACATTGTTTGAGGTTACCTCATTCCGAACAGGGAAGGGACACTGTGCCTAAATTGGGGTCTGGAGGGGGTGAAAATGAAGGGAAATTGTTTTACATTGTATCCCCAGATACCATGGGCTTCCACAGGACCCTCTGATCTTGGTTAATACCTTCAGAAAAATCCTTCAGGGGAGCTTGTTAACAATGTAGCTTCCCCTCCCCCACCCCCAGGAATTCTGATGCAGCAGAGCTGAAATCGCACCCAGTGTCTGGTTTCTCAGAGCAGCAGCTGGAACGTCCTGACCTCTCTATGTCCTTATGATCCTTTATTCTATTCTTTCACTTCTAGGATGGAAAGAGATGCCGCATTTACACACAAAAAGGCAGAGAGGGCGTGCCTCAGAGTTCATCTCAGAGAAAAGTACAGGCTCCCAAAGGTAAGACTCTGTGACCATAGTAAATGTCTAATCATTTCTTAATTAAGAAAAAACAGTTTTATCAGCAAAGGGTCACACTCATGATTACACGCACACATGCGTGCACGTGTGTGTGTATATTTATGTCTTAATGGAGGGGTTTGCTATTGTGAAAAGAGCATTGAACTAGGAGTTCAGAAGAATGAGATTATAGTCATTTAACCTCTATGGATGACACTTTAATGTAAATTTACCTAAAGGATGTAGAACTTCTCTATATAAATACACAATGGGGATGATAATCATACTGACATTTGCTGAGCTCTTTCTAGGTGTCAGGCACTGTGCTTTGCATGAGTTAATTCATTTAGGTTCTATTGTCACCTCCGTCTTGTAGCAGAGGACACAGAGGCATGGAGATAGTAAGTGTCCCCCTGCCATAGGCCAGGCAGCCAGGAAGGCCATCCCAGTGTCTTCACTTCTGTGATCTCCTGCCTCTGCCCATGGCTTGTTTTTGGAGATGATGTAGAAGTGATGGTCATCACCTAGCACCATCTCATCATTCCCAGCACTGGCTGAGAGGACTACTGCCTGTAGGCTCTGGTTGGGGGGGTGGTTGGTTTACTGGTGAGGGACAATGCGTTGGCATGTCATGGCACGTGGCTCAGATGTACTGTACCAGAACTCATATTCCCTGGTGACAGAGGTCCCAGCCCTTAGCTCCTCTGGCTCACTTCCTCTGTCTAATGGACTCCACCTTCCCCTTCTGGGTTGGGTGTTTAACTTTATATTCCAAAGATGCACCCTTTCTAAGAGAACATCTTCCATCTGGAGAAGCCAAAGGAAAAGATCCCTCCAAAGTGCGTATCCTCTCCCAAGAATGAGAGCCACCTCTGAGTCTAGGTGGTTTAAGCCCTCTGTAGATCCCTGGAAAAGCTGACTTCAGAAGCCACAAGCAGTAAACAAAGGAAGAGTCCACTGTTCGTGCAAGGTCACTGCTGAAATCACCAGAGAGTTGAGCAGTTCTGATCTATTGGAGAGGTTGAACGCTGAGATGCCCAAGGTTCTGCTCTCAATGAGGGGAGGACAGCTCACAATATAATTTAAAGTATTGTCATTTGTGACCAATGAGTTTGGAAAAGAATGACTTACTTTTACTACTTGACTCCTGTTCAGGTTTAATACTTTTTTCCACTGTTCCCATTTTGGAAGAGTGAAGCATTTCTAAACACTGTCCCTTCCACTTTCACTGTCTGGTCAATTTCCTGCAACTCGCTGGATGTCACTGGCTGTCTTTAGTAATGTGGCCTCCACTAGGCAGGAAGCCTAAGTTAGATTCATGCAATTGAACTGAAACCCCTGGCCTCCCTGCTTGGGTCCATCTGATTAAAGCACCACAAATCTTGTTTGTGATGAAGCAGAAATTTAACACACACACACACACACACACGAGCTAGGCATGCATCTTCCACAAAGGTTGAGCTTTTTAAGGATTTATTTTTGGCTACTGTTATCCTTCTGTGGGGTTCTAAGGAGAGCTGGATTTCAATTCTATCTCTGCCACTGTGACATGGTACAACTTCAGATGGATTTTTAAAATATCTGAGCCTCAGTTTCCTCATCTATAAAATTAGGTCAGTGATACCTAATTTCATTGGGTGTTTGTCTGAAATAACAGAATGTAAAGGACCTAGTACAGTGCCTGACAAGTGGTAAGAACTTAGTAGATGTACCTCTTATTATTGCTGTTATGATCTCTTTGCACAAAAGCCTTATTTCTTGATAATAACAATCAGGGGTCTTGAAGAGCTTGGGTAAGCACACTCATGTCTGTAATCAATGCAACAACTTGAGGTCCCTGAACCTCAAAAATCTGAGCATTTGATTTTTTTCTTCCCTCATGGTGAGTCGTGGTCTTGTTCACATCCAGATCCTCAGGGACAAATACCTTTAGGCTTAGCAGCAAGGATTAGATGCTCTTTGGAGAAAAAATAATTCCCAAATCTCTATGCCAAGCTATCCTTTGGGACAAGAGCCTTTCCAACAGACATAGGAAAGAAGTATAGAAATATGGAAATAGGAAAGAATTATAGCCATGAAATGTGCAAATTCAGATCCTCCCTGGAGAATGATTGTGACTATATCTGCATAACCTACTGTGCCCTAAAGCCAGCTGAGAAGAAAGGGGGGACACAAAGGAAGTTGACAAACTAACAGTGCAGCCCATATCCTTCATTGCACGACTTACCAATGCTCATACAACCCTTTCTCTATAGCTATTTCAAATGCATAATGCATTTGAGACCTCACCTGATATTTTCATGGACCCTGAAAGAGACCTTTGAGTTCATCTAATAATCCAGTGCCATACCTCATGGAACTGAGGAAACTACAGCCCAGGAGGGTTAAGTAGCTTTGCAGAAACCCACAGCTACTGAGTGATAGAACCAGGATTGGCTCTTAGGCCTCCCAACCATGAAAAAGAGCAACTTACAAAAGGATTTGAACATGGCTCCCTCTCTTCCCAAGGAGTCTGCTCTTTCTACTCAATATTCGAGCTGCCCCAAAAGTTTTAGGACACTTTCAAATTCCACACGACTTAAACTGCGCTGAGACATTTGGGACAACCCGTACTGCCTCACTATTTCAGGAAAGTGTCACTTCCCAGCAGCCGAGGGAGCATCCGTTTCCTTCTCCTGTGTAGTCGGTGGTTTGACCCGAGACCTGGAGTGGCTGCCTGAACTCCAAATACAATCTAAATAAATAGATGAGACTTTCACAGGAAAATATCCCGCACTTCATTCATTGCAGTTTACTTTCAGGTGGGGGCCTTTCTAGGGCGTGTTTATGGTTGCATTTTGTAAAAATGAACTCTAGCCACAATGTTTCAAGAACGTACCTATGGTGCGAAAAAATACTAAAAATACTAATAATACAACAGTCTGCTTTTTATAAAGCACATGGAAATTCTAATCCAGTCTAGCTCTCCGTAAAAACAGTACTTAAGAGAAACTAAACAATACAAAATGAACAAGATCATCTCCCACTTAGTCCAGTATCACCAGATGCGGGTAACTTTCCCAACCTCACCGCAGCACCGCGCTGCTCCAGCCCACCCTGGGAGCCTCCTCTGCCTCCCGTGCTGTCACCTGTCACTTGATACTTTCCCTCCCGCCCCCATCCCCGCCCACCGACGAGGTTCTGGGTGCAGCGGGCCTTCGATGGCCCAGGTGGCAAGAAAGAAGCTCTGGGGGACAAACAGCTTTCCCAGGCCAAGGGCGGCGCTCGCTCTCTGGGCAGAACGGCCACTCCTGTCCAAGCCTGATCCCGGCTAGCCCGGGGAGGGCACGGGACCCAAATCCACGACGCCGGGCGCCCCCTGGTGTTCGGAGGCGCCGCCAGCATCCGCGGGAGGACACACCGCGCCGCTGGGCAGAACCAGGGCGGGCCAGAAAGAAATCTCTACAGGTGATTTTTTTTAAAAAGAAGAAAAGAAGTCCATTCTTTTGATACTGAGGACCAGACCGCGCACTTTAGAGCTTCCCATGGTATACCGGGAGAGAGAGCTAGAAAACCCCAGGGTTTTAGCTGTCTCCGCAGTAACCAGGTGAGTGAGACATTTTAAAATGACAGTTATTGAGGATGAGTTGAAGGAATTGAAATTTTCAGCCTCGAGAGGAGAGGACTGGGGAAACGAAGAATATGAGGGCATAATCGTTTCCTAGAGTGGCTCCTGCTGCTGGTCGTCACTGAACTGTAGGTAACTCTCAGGTCCTTTGGTTGTGTGGAGGAGCCCTTCACAATGGAACCCTTAGAATGCCATCAGGAAACCACAGTGGGTTTTGCCTCCTAGATGTTCCATTAAGGAGTAAGGAAGCCCTGGAGGTCCGGGTAGTGCCACCGCGGTAGTGCCCACCCGCTGGGACTGAGCAAGCCCAGAGCATGGCAGTGTCCAGCGAGCTGCAGGGAAAGAGACGAGAGGCCGGCGGGCGGTGAGGCTGGCCCAGGTCTGGACCAGAAAGCAACTGCTGGGTTGGAAACGGGCAGCAGGTTCCCTAGTGGTGACATGGGTCCCCTCCATGAGGCTTGACATCAGGGGTCATCTGAGGAACATGCCATCTGCCCCTTCCCCCAACTCTCTGAATTCTCTTCCTAGAGCAGGTTTGAGTTCCTGGACAACCACAATACTTTGGCTTCTTGACACCAGTGTCTGAGTGGTGTTTCTCTTTCTGTTAGACTTATTTTTCACATTCAGAAAAGCACACACCATAGGTGTACACTCAAGGCATAATCATAAAACTTGTGTAAGTTTAGGGACTTGTTGAAGGTCACAAAGCTTACTGTGACAAACGGGGACTTATTCTGCATACAATACTGTCTCATGTCCTGTCCTCCCTGCACCCCGTCTAAACTGTGTATCTTGTCCATGATGACAGACTTTAGAACTGAACATGATGCTGTCTAGCAAAGAAAATGGCACTGGGCAAAAAGCAAGGGTCACCAGGACCTTAGTGGGCTCCTAATAACCTTCCTCTCCCTGCAAGGTTCGCAGAATACATAGCCAGGTGCCATCTTAGAAAATACATATTGGACAAGCAGTTGTGGTCATGGTATTAACAGTCCACAGGGAACTGGACAAATTCAACACGTCCTACGGCTAACAAGGGATGACCCCCTGGGTACCTCATTCACAATTCCCCAGGGTCACCACCCCAGTGGTTACGTAACAGCAGGGGTCAGTTCTGGACCCTTCCCCTTACCATGGCACAATGGGGAGCAGATTGGAGAAAATGTCTTCCCGAGAGCTGTCAGGTCTAATGAGGATAACTATGTCACATTTTGGAATTAGAACTGTGTTTTCTAAAGAAATTATTTGGCTGGTATTTCCTATGAAAAAGAATTTTACTCCATTGCTGACTGGGGAAAGCAAATGTGGACTCCTTGAAAAGGAGCAATGTAGGTCCTAGCCCTCTAGACAAACGGTAAAAAGGTCTCAAGTCCCAAGTTTATTGTTAATTGTTAATGACAATACCATTTGTCATACCATTTGTCTTTTGATGACCAATGTTAATTGCAGTAATTAGATAAGTAATCAAATAAGTGCGGTAATCAAATTGCAGTAATCTGAAGTATATCTGTGTATGTATATATCTGCATCAGTAATTATAATGTTTACAGATTTTCAGTCTATGTCAATTTCCTCTAGTTTTCAAATTATAGGTCATTAGCAGGCTTAAAATGCCTAAAGTAATCCATGATGCTCACACTAAATTTGGATCGCACTCCACTAGTTATTCTCTTTCCTTTTTCTCCTTCTCTATTGGCTTCTCCTTTTATAAAGGAGGTCAAATCTCTCTCAGCTACAAAGAGCACTTTTCGAGTAAACATGCCTTGCCAGGGACCCTCCCTTAAACAACTCTGGTTCCCACTGTTCTGCTGAAGCCTTCTGCAGATACTTAGTCATCTGCCTAAATATAGTATTTGGTCTCGTTATTTTCTTTGGGGGCCTCCTTCTTTCATTTAGCACTGGTGATCACTTCCTCTTCGAAGCCCTGTCTCCCCCAGCCTCTGGACACCATGCTTCTGCTTCTCATTCTCTTCAGACTGCTTTTTCTTTGTCTTCTGAGGGTTACCCTTCCCCAGTCAGTTCCAAGTTTTGGAATATTCCAGGTGCTCCCTTGGCCTTCTTGCACGTTCTCCCAGACTGGCTGCCTCTTGCAGTTGCTTTCAGCTGCCTCCCTTATTGCCAACTCTCACATCTGTACCTCCAGCTCACATCTTCTCCCTAAATGTCTCTGCTGTGTCCACCCTTACTTGGACACCTCACAGGCAGAACAAGCTCATATCCAAAACATGCTCACTTATTATCCCCTAATCCTGTGCCTCCTGTAGGCTCCACCTCCATCCCTGGCCCTCCTGGCCCACCCATCCCCAGGCCGCAACTGGAAGTCACCCTCGACTCTTCCCTCCCCGCTCCAGCCTCACAGCCGTAAATCAGCAAGTCACCCTAATTCACCTCCTGAGTAATTCCCAACTCACCCCCAAGAACAGGCCTCAATTCTCACCTCTGTTACTACAACAGCTCTTACGTAGCTTTTCTACTTAGAGTCTTGCTCTCCTCAAAACTGTTTTCAAAATGCAAATCTGATCTTGTTCCTTCCCTGTTTAAAAAAAAAAATGGCTTACTGTCACCTCTTCCCCAGGGTGACAGAGTTGCAAAGGATTACTCAAAGCCCATTTCTTCTGAGCAGTGAGGAGCCCTTAAAGGGGTTAATTTCCACGAACCCTCAAGAGAGGGTTATTAACACTGAACTGGGGTCTTCTCTCAGAATTTATTTTCCAGGCCAGAAAGTTACAGAAAATGAACATAGGTGATTACAAAAAGAACAGTAAAATAATTGTCATGGCAACAATCATTAGGTTTAGCTGCACCAAGGACATCTGCCCTTGGAGCCAGCAATTTTGCTGTGTTACAATTCTTTATCTACAACAGAGACTTTAGTCCAGGGAAAGTTTCCTGTCTTTTGAAAGCTTAACATTTCTAGGTGTAATTTTAAAAAGTTAGGCTATACCTGAAACTATAGGGCCTTGGAAGGTAGGCCCTGTGAAATATATTTGCTTTATAAATGTTAGTATCCTCCACAGCTTACCATGACTTTTTGGAATAAAGTCCAAACCACTTGAGCTGCACACCTCAAAGTGGCTCCTGTGTTTCCAGCCTCACCGCTTGCTACTCTCTGCCTGGACTGGACTTGCCTCCTGCTCTGTCCCCTGCACCCTCCCCCTGCCATATCCCTCCTTCCTCTTTATAGAGTTTGGTCTAGTGCCACTTCTTCCAGAGCCTTTGATTATCTCCCTCCAGGTCAACCATCCACCACAGCCCGGTAATACCTGAGTGCATGTCTCTTACATCATCTTACAACCCTGAATATTCATACCTACTATGCGTTCCTTAACAGAAGAGGCTGGCTTTTTAATCTTTATCCTCAATGCCTGGCATGTGCCTTACACATAGAAGTTGCATACATACATACACACATACACACAATGTTTGCTGAATAAATGGATGTTATTAGGAAAAAGGAAAGAAAGAAAATGTACCCAAAGAACAAAGTATCAAAAACAGTAGAAAATGTATCTGCCATAAGACTTATGTTAAAATAGATTTTCATGAAAAGAAGAAGTCTGGATTCGACATCATAATTTTATATAAAACACAAAAGTTACTTTGTATTATAATTAAAATGCCATATTTCTTCAAATAGAGAAAGTAGTATGTTTTAAATAAAGCCACAAGAATAAAGCGCATGTGCCTCTCTCCCCAGCCAATTCAAAATGTATATGTAAGTCAAGCCAAATTAATAAGAGAAAACAGTCCCACAATGAACCCTAATCCTATTAACAGAATTGTCAATCTAGGTTAGTCATTGAAACATAATGTCGTGCCCCCTGCTGAGATATATGATTTGGTTACACCTGGTGTTTGTCTGCTGTATTAAGGGCATCGTTCATTTTGAATAAAGATGAATACAGAAGAAACTCTATCAATAAACTTGTTTTTAGATGTCTCACTTTGAAAGCTCCATTAGAATTGAACTTAAAATCTGCTTTTAGAAAAAAAATAACAAAGATGATTCTGTGAACCTTTATTTGCCAGCCTCCTTCAGATTAGGGGCTCTTGGGTCTGTGCAGCAGGACCCGAGACACTGAAACCTCCTGCTTCTGAGCGGCTGTGTCTGGTGGCCAGGCAGCGGGAGGCCATCAGAGGCCCCTCACGGCCTTCTCTTCCTTCCCCTCCTCAGCCTGCCCCAGTTTTGTTTGCTCCTCCTACTCATGTTCTTGAAAGAGCAATGGACTGAATGTTCAGAAGGACCTGGGGATGGGAAGAGTCACCAGACGCTAGTGAAGCAGGACTGCATATGTGTTACTTAGCCACCCCAGGTCTCTCACTTAATTCTCACAACCACGCAGTAAGGTAGGTAGATATCACTTCGTCTTCACAAAAAAGATGAGAAGCAGCTCGGACAGGGAAAGCAACTTCCCAAGGTCACATGGCCAATAAATGCAGGGCAGGTCTGGACCCCAAGCCTATTTGACCCTACAGGCCATGTTTTCTTGCTACATGATTCTGGCATCCTTGCTGGGCTCTCATCCCCAAACAAGTTGAATGACGTTTTTGCAAAGATGTATCTCTCAGGACTTTGGTTTCCTCATCTGTAAATGAGAGGCTTAGATAAGTGACCTCTAGGAGCTTCTTAAGTCCCTGTGGAGTGCCTTCATAAAGGAAAAAAGTTTAAGATCTGCACGGCTAGGAATTCTCTTTCCAGGTAGGGCCCAATGCACGCACTATCTCAGTCAACATTAGAAACTGACGCCGGTTATTCGAGAAGACAAGTCCACACCATCTGTCCTATGCTGGGTGTGCTGAGGGTTCTTGAAGTAGCTAAAGAACAGCACTGGGTGTTGCAGGAACAGCCAGCAAGCCCCAGACAAGGGCCTCAACACCAGCCACAGGTCAGAATCCCCAGGGAAGCTTTTTAGGACAGCATCCTCATTCATAACCAGAACAGTAAGAAGTGACTTGGGAAGACTGCTAGAGTCAAGATCCTCACAAACAGTTAAACACTGAACGTAGGATCAACTCTTCAAAGTGAAAGAGATTCATTTGTCTATTTGCTATCCTGTAGACCAAAAATAAATGTACAAACCAAAAACAAAATCAAATCTACTACTATCAATCAAATTGGTATTTGCTTATACACCAAGCTTGATTGCCTAGACTCTAGCAAGCAGTGGACACTCTTTTTTTGAAGATAATTTATCATCATAGCTCAAGTCTGGTAAAAGATGTAGGCCACTTTATCAAGATCTAGGAAGTCTGAAATCTAAGGCTGTGCTTACCGTTTGGTGAAACGTCAGGGGTCGATCAGTCACAGGGAATGACGATAGCAGGGTATGGAGCTATTTAAATAATAGGACATTCAGCACTGGCAATAAAGATAAGAAGTCTGGTTAAAAACAAGAGATTAAAACAGATTCTGGTCAGCTGGCATAAAAATAATTAGCTCTTACCTGCATTAAACAACATCTCAAATTGATAAGATTTCTAGAAAATGAGAAGACCCCTGAAACAGAGCCTCTAAGAACAAAATGCCACCAAAATGTCCCTAATTCTATGTGGGCTTACTTCATTCACTCACTCATTCATTCATTCATGCCACGGTTCTCAGCTCTGAGCCTTTCCTTCCTCCCTGGATCTTCTTCTGGCCTGCAGTGACACTGATTCCCACTGGCTGGAACTGTACTTGTATTTGGGGGGTGTAATGAGGCATTCATTACTGCCTCTCCTTGAAGTGTGAACTGTGTCAAAATATTCCTGGTCTCCCCAACCTAAGATTTGTCAATGGGCAGCAGAAAGTCTGGACAAGACATCCATTGTTTGGATTGTAGACAAGGTCCCATCAGCAGGGCAGTTCATTAGGAAAGGAGGAAACAAGGCTGCCCAGTGTCCACTGTCTAAGTCCCATTTATGCTCCTTAATTGCTTGCTCTGTTCCGGATTTCTCTCTTAAGGGCCGACTCTCCCACCCTCTGTTCCACTGTCCGTACCTTCCTTGTCCCAGAGATCCTTTCTGCAGGGATCTTGACACTGAGCTGCTGTCTTGCCTCTAAAATATTAATAACCACAGCTACAATTTGGCCAGGGCTTAGAAGCTTATGAGGCTGTTTCACAACATGTCTCATTCAATATGCTCAATGGTCTTGTGAGTGGTGCTATCTATCATTGGGCATCAGAAATGTAAGGTGACTTGTGCAAGCTCACACAATGAGCGAATGACAGATCTGGGACTTGAACCCAGATCTCCTGACTCCAAATTCCACAATCTTTCCACTATCATAGGTTGCCTATGCAGGATAATAGTCTGAGTGGGCTGCAGCTTTTTACAAATGAGACACTTATGCTTCTTGGTCAGGCCTAGGTCTGGGGCTTGCTCAGTTGGCTGGGACCTAGGCCAGAGGCCCAGGTTTGGTTCCAGAGGGCTTCGTTTTGTCCTCTAGCCACTCACCTGCCCTGGCCGGTTTTCCTGCCTTTAGTGTCCATGGCACATAGTATCCACTTGGTGTCCACAGCACAGGCTATAGCCCAGGACTATCAATTCCAGCACTAGAATCATCACCCAAAGTAACTGTGCTGCTGACAGGGGTCAGTAGCATGGGCCTTCTAGAACAACATGAGAGTAGTGTAGCACTCTCTGACCACAGCCATTGACCACACCCAACGCTGCCTTTAGACCTGGACAACTGGGTACCTGCCTGGGCTCCATGCTTTAGGGGATTTCTTCTGTCTCTCCTCCGGCCACACTTCTTCAAGTAGGGCGAGGAGTCTGCAAGGCCAAAGAGGTGTGCCCACCCAGAGTGCACATCCCTCATTTAGACCACACTCTGGCCACTCAGGACCCCAAATGCCCAGCCTAAATGCATTCCAGGGCCTGCCCAGGCCCTCCTCGGCAGGTCTGTGCTCCTGAGAGTACACTGAGCTGCTGGCCTGAGGGACCAGACCCGAGGAGTGGGGGAGGAGCCGACACAGAAGGTCTGAAGGCCCTTCCCAGTGAGAGATGCAGCCAGCAACTGGGAGAAAAGAGGGCCAAGTCCTGAGCCAGTCCTCATCAGTATTCATCCTGTGCGATCCACAAATTTTGGGGTGGGCCTGGCAAGAGGTCAAGGAAGCTCAAATGGCCTAGGTGGCTTTCCCCCAGCATTGAGGGCCTAGTGGTAAAGGGAAATGAATAGGCCCAGCTCATAGGGAAACCGAGTCTGCATTGTGGAGCTGTGGCGCGAAGGCAGCAGTCATTCCTAGGCCAGAGGTGAGGGCAAAGAGAGCAAGGCCTCTTGAGGGGCTAACCCCTGTGCAGGATTAGCCCAGGCAGCCTCCCTGCCCACCTGTGAAGTTTATTATTTTTATGAATAGCTACCACTGCTGAGTGCTTAATAGATTCTAAGTAATTCAGTTATCATCTAATTAATCCTCCACAGCTCTGAGGCAAATAATACCGCCCCCATTTACAGATAAGGAGATAAAGCTTGGGGGGTGGGGGTGGGGGGTGGCAGTGTGAGGTGCCCCAGCTACACCTCCTGTAGGGGGTGGAGCTCACGTTCCCCTCAGGACAATGCCCTTGACTCAAGGCCGTGCTGCCCCAAAAGAATGTAAAGATAAGTCAGTAGCTGTGAAAACAGACCTTTACAGCAAAGAGGACCTACAAATGTAGTATTATTAAGGTGGTTATGGTCCCCGACAATAGGCTCATCCAGTCCCTGTAGTCTGCATCTCCATGCCAGAAACTCTGCTGGGTTCTGAGACATAAAGATGAGCGAGTGACAGCCCCTGTCTTCAAGAAATGTACAGCAGCACCAAACTTTAGCAAGCACCAGAATCATTTACAGATTGCTTGGCCCCAAGTTTCTAAATCAGCAGGTCTGGGCAGAGCCTAAGAATGTGCATTTCTAACAAGGTCCCTGGAGATGCTGATGCCACTGGCCCGGGACCCCACTTTAAGAAATACTGTGGTAGAAGTCGGGGCAACCAAGCTCCCCTCTGTGAGTCATGAGGCAACGTGAAGCCCACTGCACTCTCTTCCCCGGGCGAGTGGCATGAGGATAAAATAAACCTCAAAGTCACCCTTGAAGAAGGAAAGCATTCTGAAGCTTCTCCAGAGGCAGCAGGGGTAGAGGGTGGCCTTAGTCACCCCATGAATGGGGGACAGAACACCCTCCATGAGGCTTCGCTGTTTTAGCACCCCTGGTGGGCTCACTCCACTTCAGCCTCTCTAGCTGCCTGGCCTTCCAGGCCCACAGTGGTTACTCTGTGTAGGTTTGAACCTGGTAATGTCACTGTCAACCAGAGGGAAGGTGCCTGATTCTGCCCAGTAATGTCTTTCCAAATCATTTACATTTGACTTTGTGTGCATGAAAGAGGGTCAGAAGAAGGTCCTGCCTTTGCATGGACTGAGAATGGGCAGGCTGATGTCTGCTTTTCCTCTCCTCCCAGCCAAACTGCCCAGAGGATGATGGGTAGGGAAAGCAGCCGCTAGGATAGGTAAATAAGAAATAAGTAGAAATGCAAGATTGGCTGGGAGCCCCTAAGGATTAACTGTCTAATTAATCCCACAACAGCTTGATGAGGAACTAATTAATCCCTTAAACACTTGCAGAGTCCAAGGCTCTAACCAAGGGCAGGGGAGGCTGGGCCTAGGTGATGCTCTCCTCTGGGGTCTTCGGGGGGGCCTGTGTGAGGACCATCCTTCCTAATGGCACTGGTTTCCTTGCCTCTGAAATCTGCCTCTCCAGCTATTTCTGGAGCCAGACTCAGCCATCACTCTGCCTGGGAAACCAAACAAAAGAAGAGAGCTCTGGGGAAATGCTGTTGAGCACCAGCCATCTGCCCCTCCAGCCCTCTCCACGGGTGGAGGATAAATTTTACATGTTACCCTGACATGGCATTTGGGCCTAAAGACACCTGATGCTTCTTTATGGTCATTTCTACTCAGCACCCAAGCAAGGGAAACTCAGATCTCCCTTCAGGTGTCGTCTGTAGTGGCTGTCAGGTATGGGGATTCGAACCCCTGACCTTGGTGTTATAACACCATGATCTAACCAACTGAGCTAACCGGCCAGCAGGTGTTTAACTCCACCTGGGAACTCAGCAGATGCTGAAATCTTTCCTCAATCAAATCAAGGTGGTTTGCTTAAGACCAAGATGATCATTTTATACTTAAATAATTTTTCATGAGCTGTAGTAACAAGTTCAAGGTTGGTCACAACATATTGAGGAGGACAGTAATGTAGACCTTTTCTATCATTAGCTTTTCTGACACTCTTTTTAATCTTCTGTACCCCTGAAAACCAGTTTGCCTCATGTTACAAGCTGATCTCTGAAGATGATCTGATAGGAGCCATCTGGGAACATAAGCTACTGTTAACCTTTCCCAGAGAATGTTTTTCTTTAGATTCTTCTGTCTCATGATGAAACAAAGGGCTCTAGAGCCTAAGTGGTAAAGGAATCTCAATGACCAGGCAGCGTGCCCTGAGAATTTCTGGGACAGCCATGCCTAAAATGACAGAACAAATGTGTAAGGTGGCCTATGGAGAGAGCCTCAGCAACACAGAAAGCTGGGCCATCAGTATGCTGAGTAATAGCCAGGCGTCATGATTCACTTACTAAACACCTACTGTATACCTGGCTCCATTCCAGGTGCTAAGAGTGTATGGTGGTCAATTTGACATGATTTTGTGCCCACGTGGGGCTCCCTGTCTAGCCAAAGGAAGAAGGGGAGCAATGGTTAAGCAGAAGTTGCCACAAAAGTGTGATGAGTGAATGGGTCACTGGGTCATGACATGAGGCTGTTAGTCCCTGCAAAACTTGCACAGCTTCACTGAGGCAGCGTTGAAGTGTGATGCTCCAGCTTTCACATGCACGACTGTCACAGAGAGGGCTTCTTAAAGTCCAGCCCTGGAGTTTCTGACTCAGAAGGCCTGGGGTGGGCTTGAGAATTTGTATTTCTAACAGGCCCCTGGATGATGCTAATGCTGCTCGTCCAGGGACCGCACTTGGAGAACCACTATGCTAGAAGGTCCTTGTCAACCCCAGATGCAGTGAAGGAGAGGCCTCCCCAGCTGCCACCAGGACCAGGCTCTGCCATCAGACAGCCAAGGATGCCATTCACTTTGTTCCTTCCTGACAGACCTTCACTTTCCTGTGGCTTCTAACTTTTATTTAGTTAGTTAGTTAGCTGGTTACTTTTAGAGTTGTTTATCTATCTCTGTGTTTATTTTTCACGTAGAGTGAAATGGATGAGAACCAAATCCAGATGGCTGGAGATGATGTGGATTTGCCCGAAGATCTCCAGAAAATGGTATATGAAGATCAAGAAGAGGAAGAAGATAAGGATTCTATTCTTGGGCAGTTACAGAATCTCCAGAACATGGACTTGGATACCATAAAAGAAAAAGCCCAGGCCACCTTCACTGAAATCAAGCAGACAGCAGAGCAGAAGTGTTCTGTGATGTGAGGAGCGGGTAGGGGTGGCGGGAGGGACCAGGCCATCTGCAGAAAAGGCACTCTCCCGTGGAGCATTTCGAGCAGCATATCTTATTTTATATTTTAAAGTAGCAAAAACAGTTAGGAAAACCATGATGATAAAGCTCCCTGCAAACACATAGACAATAACTTGCTTGTTCTGAATGTTCCTGGCAGAGCATTTAGCTAGCAACTTGCAGCAGAAAACACTCTTTCCTTGTGGTTATAAATGTGACTGACTGTGAAATTTCAGCTATAAATGATGATGCAGACACATATTTGCTTAAAGGTCTTCAGGACAACCAGGAAGAAGCAAACACACATGGCATTTCCTCTCCAGTTTTCTTCCCTCCAGGGTAGGGTCTCACCCTGTGCAACCATTAGCAGGACCTCAGGTCCCCTTGATGCCCACCAGGAGCCAAGGTTGCAGGCTCCAGGGTGATCATAGGTGACACCGCCTGTTACTCCCAGGATCCTTGATGTGGTCGATGCTTCTCATCAAGTTTGGCACTTGGACACTTAGCCAAGCAGCAGCAGCAGGGATGTGTTAAAAGATGAGAAATGGAGGCAGAGAACAGATTTCACCAGCCCTTTGCATTAGAGATCATCATTCTAGGTGCCATGAGAAGAACGGAATCAAGGGAGGTCAATTAGAAGCACAGGGATGACTAGGGAGCTGTTGCTACTGGTGAGCTGAGCATAGCGCCTCAACTCGTCTGAACTCGGTCATAGTTGTGGGAACAAAGCAGGTGGACAGACAGAGAGCACTAAGAAGTTTAACCAGCCTCTCACCCTCTCTGTCTCCTTCCCAGTCCTCTCTCATCCTCTTCTCCTCTTCTTGCCCCCTCTCCCTGCCCCTCCACATTCCACCCCTTCAGACTAGCTCCCAATAAATCACACTGTCATTCCAGGCAACAGTGTTCCAGGGCAGACACTGATTTCTCTTTTCTAACATCTGCTCTCTTTCAAAGGGAATCATTCAAAGGCTTACAATATTTACCCCAAAACACTTAGAGTTTTTCAACCAAAGCCAACCAAACCAAACCAAAGTACTGACTTTTCAATGACTCTGTTCATAGAATGAATAATGCCCAAAGACACATCTTATCAAGAAGAACTGCTCTATCAGATGAAAAGGGAACCAAGACCAAAAAATTAGGGGCTAATCTGTTCAATACCCAGAATTCTCAATAGTGGCATTGTACAAGAAGCAGCTCCATATTATAAAAATATACAAATAAAACATATTATTAGAAGTCCAGAACCTGTGGTCTTTGGCAACGTTAAGACCTTCTTTGAAGTTCCTGGAAGAATATTGATACAATGTTTGAGGCTAATTAGTTGTAGTCCATGAACCTCAGAGACCAGGGACACATTTAACTGCCATGTGAGTTGTGATTTGTTTTATAACACAAACTTTAAAATATTCAGTTTAAAAATACAAAATAATGGATAAGATTTGTTTTTAGTTCATTGCCTGTCTCTGTCCTCTAGTTGACAGGATGGGTGGGATGGATGGGTCAGAGGGGCTGCATGTGGCCCTTTGTTGGTACCCTTTGTTGTGATACAAAATGCTGTTGCTGCCAAATTATTTCATAGAGAAGCTACAAGATGACACAGAAGATTTTCCTTCTTGTAGAAGATGCGGCCAGTGCTGCTTAGGAAATCACTAAATTGGCACTACATTTTGACAACCAGAATTATTCCAATACCATTTGGTCACTGTCCCAGTGGAGCTTCAAAGCTGCTAGAAGATTCTGACCATGATTCTTCTCATATCACAACATACCAGACCATAACAACTCACACCACACCACACCACCCACACCACAGCACACTACACAACCCTATGACATAGCACACCATTTCACACCAAACCACATAGTTCACCATATCACACCACACCATACCATACCACATTACACCACAACCCATCACCCCTCACCAAACCACCCCTTACCACACCATGGTACATCACACCAGACCACATCACCCCAATCAATACCATATCATATGTGTATGGGGTTGGGACAGGGAGGGCATGTATTAGGGCATTCAGAAGTCCCCTTTCCCTCTAAAGGGTAGATAGGTGTCTTCGCCATGTAGGAGGGAATCTACTTCCAAAGTCCCATGCAGTAGAGGAACCCCTTCCACCCTGTCCCAACTGAGCCTTATCTGAAAGCTTCCAGTAGTACAGAATTCCTCAACTGCTGCTCCAAAGGAATTCAGCCACCAGCCCTTCCATTTGCAGACACTTCTAATTATTAAAAAATCCTTGTCTTAAGCTGAAATTGACTGCACCTTTAACCCATTTGTCATGGTTCTGTTGTATGGAACTCTACAGAGTATGCCTAAATTCCCACACAGGCCTTCGATAATGTCCCCATTCAGTTTTCTCTTTTCCGGATAAGACATCCTTACTTCTTTTAATCAATTCTCATCACCCAGTGTTGACACTGTCAACCCCCTAGGTGACCAGGCTCTGACTGTCACTGTTTGAGTGTGAAGCCAGCCATGCAGAAAACCGCAATGCTGCCACCTTGCACACCCTGCCATGGAACCTGATGCCTGAAGCCATTCCTGAGCCAACTCATAGTCAGGAATTAGTATTTCAGCCCCAATGCCACTAGTGTGTGACCTTGGACATGTCATCTATCCACTTTGGAAATTCATTTTTCAACAGTAAAAATGAAGAGGCTGGATTATATTACATTCTGTGATCCATTCTATGGTTTCAGAGTAGTCAATATCAAATGGAGATTTATCTTGTGAAAGAGAGCACATTAGCCCATCATCACTGTCAGAGAACTAGGTTTCAGTCCCTTTACTAACTCTCCTGAGCAAAGGGACGACAGGCCCGGGGAGGGGGGCAGAAAGAGTTTTGGTAGGTACTAGAAGAGAGAGGGGTCAGAAACATAGAGGGTTGCCCACGGAGAAAAGATCTAGAGATCCGGGAACATTTCCATCTGAGCAGAAGGAACCATAATGACTTTGGGGAGAGATGCTAAAGAATAAGTTCCAGGCAAATTAAATGGACTTCCCAATCTTGTCTAGAGTTAGCCTAGTTCCAACTAGATATGGACTCCTATAGCATAATGAAGCAGGAGTTCTGCTTTTGAATGAATAGTAACAGAGTGAGCTCAGTTATTCAGAGGCCAGCTCATCCAGTTAGTGAGTTATATAAACACTTCAGTTTTGCTCCTGGCCCTAGAAATTTGGCCAGATCACCACTTACAACAGAACCATGGAAAACAGAAAGAGGAATAAGATTAAAAATGAACAAACTAGGACTTCGGTTTTGTAACAGAGGATTAGCTCCTACTGGATCAATCTTCCTGTAAATAACTATACATTCTGGATAAAATATAAAGAAACAACTGCCTGAAAGAACTGGATGCAGCCAAAAGCAGGTCTACACTGGAGGTAAATGAAATCTGTGCTTGGAAGGAGGAAAAAGCACTGGTGATTTCCTTTGTTTACAGATTTCATCTGAGGATAGACCCTCAGATGAAAGCAAGTAAGGCAGCCAAACTCAGAAAGAAAACCTGCAGCTTTACTGGCTTGAGGAACAAGCAGAGTTTTGGGGTGACCACAGCAGCCATGATATGAAAGAGCAAATCCTAGAAAGGAGAGAGCTGGGGTGGGAAGGAGTTCTAAATTCTGTGTATAATGTCTGTTCAAGACTCTGGCATGTGTTAGGAAGATTCCAAGCAGCCCAGTTAAGGCTAAACAAACTGAACTCTGTTGCTGCCCACTTAGGGGAAACAGAGTTTGGAGTTTGAATCCGGCCAACAGACAAACAAAAAAAAAAAAAAAAAATGAAAGCAATCCTCAGAAAAACATAGCAGAACTCAGCAAAGTAAGTAGAAGAGAGAAAATAACAAAGGACACAAATCAATGAAATAGAAAACAGACAAACAATAGAAAAAATTTAAGAAGTCCAAAAGTTGGTTCTTTAAAAATACCTATAAACTTGAAAGATACCTAGCTAGATGGCTCAAGAAAAAAACTGAGTGCACAAATGACCAATGTCAAAAGTGAAAGAGATCTACAAAAAACTGAGTGCACAAATTACCAATGTCAAAAGTGAAAGAGATCTACAAAAAACTGAGTGCACAAATTACCAATGTCAAAAGTGAAAGAGATCTACAAAAAACTGAGTGCACTAATTACCATTGTCAAAAGTGAAAGAGATCTACAAAAAACTGAGTGCACAAATTACCAATGTCAAAAGTGAAAGAGATCTACTATAAATCCTACAAATGTTCAAGGACAATAAGAAAACATTATGAAAAACTTTATTCCAATAAATTTGACAATTTACATGAACTTGACAAATTCCTTGAAAAAAAAAATGTACCTCACAAATACTGACACGAGGTAAATAGAATAACCCCACACCTTTTTAAAAGATAAAAATAATTCTCAAAACCCATCTCACAAAGAAAACTCCAGGCCTAGATAGATAGCTTCACTAGTCAATTCTATTCAATATTAAAGAAGAAATAATACCAGTCTTACATAAACTCTTTCAAAAAATGGAGGAAGAAGAAATTCTTCCCACATCATTTTAAGAGGCAGGGATAACCCTGATGCCAAAACCTGACAAAAACATTATAAAAACAGAAAATTGCAGGCCAATATCACTGTTTAACATAAATGAAAAATCTTTAACAACTAATAGCAAATAAAATCTAGCAATATAGAAAAAGGACAGTATATCACAAACAAGAGAGGTTTATCTCACAAATTCAAGGTTAGTTTAATTTTCAAAACTCAACAATTATACTTCATCGTATTAATACAAGAAAAGAGAAAACTCATTAATCATTTATTTCAACAGAGAAGGCATTTGTCAAAATCCATCATCCATTGTTGATTTAAAAATTCTCAGCCAACTAAGATTAGTAGAAAATTTTATCATCTTGATAAAGGGCATCTATGGAAAACCAACAGATAACATCATTACTGCTAAAATGTTAAATACTTTCCCCTATTATTGGGAACAATTATATTCACTCTTTTTACATCTATTCAACATTAGAGTCCTAGCCAATGCAATAGGTCAAAAAAAAAAAAAAAAAAGGAGGGAAGGAAGAAAAGAAAATATATATGGCATAAAGATGGGAAAGGAAGAAGTAAAGCTGTCTCTATTTAAGGATGACATGATTATTTGTAAAGTACTAAGAAATTTATAAAGCAATCACCAGAACTAATAAGTTAATTTAGCAAGGTTGCAGGAAACAATGTCAATATACAACAACAAATTATATTTTTATATACTAGCAATGAACAATTCAAAAATGGAATTTGAGACAATTTTATTTTCAATAGCATTAGGAAATATAAAATTCTTAGTGATTAATGTAGCAAAAGATGTGGAAAGCCTGTACACTGAAAATTGCAATCCTTTCCTGACAGAAATTAAAGAATAGTTAAATATATGTTCGTGGATCAGATGACTCAATATTGTCATGATGTCAGTACATTCCAAATTGTGCTACAGAGCCAATGCAATACCAATCATAATCCCACCATGTAGAAAGAGGTGAGCTATTTCCAAAATTTAATTGGAAAGGCAAATGCAGTAGGATATATGGAGTAATCTTGGAAAAGATAAACAAGATTGGAGGATTTGCTCTCCTTGCTCAAGGCTTTCTACAAAGCTGCAATAACCATGACAGTGTTGTACTGGTACAGATAGATCAGTGAAACAGAATATAGAACCCAGAAATAGACCCACACTTAACATGTCAACTGATTTTTCTAAACTTTTTATTTGAAAATAATGAGACATTCACAAGAAATTGCAAAGATAGTACAAAGAGGTCTTATGTTCATGTTTAGGACTTTGATTTAAGAGTTCAAAACATTAAAAAGTATATAAATATCAATCCCACAAAAATGAAAATTTCTACAAGAACTTCATATTTCTTAATGCAATTAAAAACATAAAAGTTAAAATGAAATAAGTACTCGTATACTCACTGTCTAATCACAGGAATTCTGGAGGAAGAATTTATGTTTTGTTATCTTCATAGGCATTTAAAATACTAGTGCCTCCAACCTTTCAATTCAGGAAGAGTGTTTTGGGTGGACTTTCAGATCCAGTGCAGTGCTAAACCCATGTTCTACCGGTCATCAACGTGGGGCTGCTGAGGCTCTCTGTCTCCTTCTTCTCCTTCCTTCTGTTTATGCCCAAGGCCGGTCCATATTTTGATCAGAATCATCATCACCAGGTACTGCATTTAAATATCTCCCTGAAGATATTAAAGATATAAAATGTATTCTCACATAATGTCAGCATAAATCCCTAGAAAACCTCAAGATGAAATTCCTTGCCCAAGGCCATAATGTGCCTCTTTCGAATAATAACACAATTTTAAAAGAAAGAAGAATATAAACAGATTTGAAGGTTTGCTGCAGTGGAACTCAGACTTTCCCTAGATTTTTGTGGGGTTTTAAAAAACTTTTTGCTTTAAAAAATTATTTTATTATTATTTTTTAATTGTGGTAAAATATATACAATATACAATTTAGCTTTCAACCGTTTTTAAGTGTACGGTTCAGTGGCATTAAGTACATTCACATTGTTGTGCCGCCATTACCACCATCTGTCTCCAGAACTTTTTCTCTTCCCAACCTGAAGCTCTATCCCTATTAAAAAATAACTCCCTACCACCCCCTCACCCCAGCCTTGGCAACACCATTCTTTCTGTCTCTATGACTACTCTGTTTCTTATATGAGGTGGAATCACACAGTGTTTGCCCTTCTGTGACTGGCTTATTTTACTTAGCACAATGTCTTCAAGTTTTATCCATGTTGTAGCCTGTTTAAGAATTTCCTTCCTTTTTAAGGCTGAATAATATTCCACATCTGTCAATAATATGTTATACACATTTTGCTTGTCCATTCATCTGTTGATGAACACTTGGATTGCCTCTACCTTTTGGCTATCATGAGTAATACTGCTGTGAACATGGGTGAACAAATATCTGAGTCCCTGCTTTTAACACTTTGGGATATATATACCCAGAAGTGGAATCTCTAGATTATTAGGTTTCTGTCCACATTATAAATAGCAGTTTTGAGAGTCACAAAATTTATGCTTAGAAAATGTCATGAAATTTGGAATAATACAAATTAAATTCAGATTTAGAAATCTTGTGGTGTTAGCTTTTTGCCTTTTAAAAAACTTTTTATTATGAAAAAAAATTCAAACCGAACCACAAGTAGAAAGACTAGTATACAAATCCACATGTACCAAAGTTTAGCTTATCTACCCAAACCTAAAGTGTTGGCGTTCTTGGAAAACTATATATTTTCACATCGATTGTCTTTAGTTCATCTATAAACTAAAGGACATTCTTAGATGGTGTCTAATTGCTGGATCTATAGACAGATAGCATATACATACAACATGATGTTTGCTTGTTTTCTTAAGTAATTTTAGAAACCTTTAAAGATTTTCAAGCTGTATTTCTCAAACGATCATTCATCTGACTTACAATGCACATACCCTGCAGTAAGCCTGGTAAGCTCCTGACACTTGAATGAAGACACTTCTGGGGAGCATCCTGAAACCCTATTGAAAGCATCTGGTAGCTAAAAGGGGCTAATTAGATTCACCAGGACATATAGGATCAGCATTTTTAGGGCTTAAGGGGTCAAAGGAGGAAGCACAATAAATATCAAGAAACAAATGTCCATAAATCAGAATAGAATGTAAAAGTGCAGTACTAGAGCTAATAGTCTACAGTAGAGTTGCAGGAGCCGCTTTGGAAAAAGAATGACATTCTGTAAAATGGTGTGGGCTCTGAGCAAGACGGCAGTGGTGTTGCATGGGAACCCCTGTCTCTTCATTTAATGAATGCTCACATCAAAGGCAGTGAAGGAAACTCCAGCCAAAGCTGATGCTAACAAGACTGGAGTGAACTGAAATGCCTTTTGAAAGTGATCAAATGATTCCTGTGGACTATTTGGGAAGGAAAGCAAAGCATTTTGACATTTTCCAAACACATGAGAAATAATTAATATTTTAGAAAAAGTCCAGATGACTGAGTATAAGAATGTGAAAAAATGTATACTTGTGCCAATTAATAGCTGTGTGAAATTAGACAAGTTACTTAACTGTTTTCTCATGTGTAAAATAGAATTCCTTGTGGTTGTTCATTAAGTCGACCACCACTATGTGCAGCGTATATTCTGAGTGCTGGGGAGCCAGCATACAATGTCCCTATTCTCATGTATCTTAGATTCTAATGGAGGCAGACAGGTAGTAAACAAGTAAACAAATAATAAAGAAGATAGATTTGGAGAGTGGTAGGTGCTATGGCAAAAATGAAATGACAAGAAAGATCATGTGAATATTTGAGGGAGGGAATTTCAGGCAGAGGGAATAACAAGTGCAAAGGTCCTGAGGCAGGAAAGAGCTTGGAGGATTTCAAGAAGAACAGCTCAATGAGTGAGTTGTGGCTGCAGTTCAATGAGCAAGTTGGGGAGGATAAGAAAGTGGTCGTAGGTGTTGAACGAGGGGGTCTGAAAAATGGGGAAGGGGTAAGTCTAATAGAGCAGTACACTGCCTTTGATGTGAGCCTCTGGATAGGTTTTATGCAGAGAGTGGCATGATCTGATTTAGATTTTTGAATGGTTGTCTGGATACTGAGTGGAAAGTGGAGAGAAGGGAACTAAGAGTAGCAGGGAGGAGACCAATAGAAGGCTGACTCAGTACACCGTCCAAACAAGACAAGTTGGTGGCCTGCACTGTGGTAGAGAAGTGAGCCAAATGGGTGCATTGATAGACTGAATATGGGGGATGAGGGAAAGAAAGGATTGTCATAGCATTGACCTGGTGGGGTGCTTTGAGAATGAAATGAGACAACTGTAAAGTTAACACATGGTGCCTGGATCAGTGATGTTATTCAGATGATCGTGACATTGACAATGACTAAGGCAAGGAACAGGAGGAGGAGGAGGAGGAGGCTGTGGCTTGCTCTTTCCTGTAGGACTAAAGCAAAGCAGTCATGGACCATTTGACTTGCCTTTAGGGTGGCAGGACCTTGACAAAGTCTAGAAAACAGGCAATCTCTACACTAAATTTGAGAATGAAGAATATTTGAAGGTTGAATTCTGTCAAATGCTTTTCCTACATCTATTGAAATGATCATATGATTTTTGTCTTTCATTCTGTTAATGCAGTGTATCACATTTATTGATTGCATATATTGAAACATTTTTGAATCCCAGTAATAAATGCTTGATTATGTTGAATGATCCTTTAACATGCTGTTAAATTTGGTTTGCTAGTATTTTGTTGAGGATTTTTCTGTCTATGATCATCAGGGATATTGATCTGTAACTTTCTTTTCTTAAAGTGTCTTTATCTGGCCTGGTATGAAGGTAATGCAAGTCCCGTAAGATGAGTTTGGAAGTATTCCCTTCTCTTCAATGTTTTTGGAAGAGGTTATTTTTTTTTTTTATTTTTATTTTTTTTGAGACCGGCCACACCACGCTCAGCCAGTGAGCGCACCGGCCATCCCTATGTAGGATCCGAACCTGCGACGGGAGCACTGCTGCGCTCCCAGCACTGCACTCTCCCAAGTGCGCCACGGGCTCGGCCCATGTTTTTGGAAGAGTTTGAGAAGGATTGGCATTAATTCTTCTTTAAATGTTTGGTAACTCATCAATGAAGGCATCAGGTCCTAGACTTTGCTCTGTTAGGAGGTTTTTAATTACTGATTCTTCTCCTTACTTGCTATTGGTCTGTTCAGTCTTTCTATTTCTTCATGATTCAGTCTGGGTAGGTTGTGTGTTTCTATGAATTTGCCCATTTCTTCTAGGTTATCCAATTTGTTGGCATATAATTGTTCATAGTATTCTTTTATGATCCTTTTATTTCTTTGGTATCAGTTGTAATGTCCTCTCTTTCATTTACCATTTTATTTATTGGACTCCTCTCTCTTTTTTTCTTCATTAGTCTAGCTAAAGTTTTGTCAATTTTTTGTTTATCTTTTCAAAAAGCCAACTCTTCATTTTATTAATTTTTTATTGTCTTTCTAGCCTCTATTTTATTTATTTGTCCTTTAATCTTTATTATAAAAACTCTCAACACATTAGGTATAGTAAGAGTGCACCTGAGTATAATAAAGACCATAAATGAAAAGCCCACAGTGAACATCATACTCAATTGTGAAAAGCTGAAAGTATTCCCTCTAAGATCAGGAACAAGACAAGGATGACCACTCTCATCACTTCTATTCAACATAGTACTGGAAGTCCTAGCCAGGGATATTAGGCAAGAGATAGAAATAAAAGGCATCCAAACTAGAAGTGAAAGAGTTAAATTGTTCCCATTTGCAGACATCATGATCTTATATATAGAAAACCCTAAAGATGCCACCAAAAAACTATTAGAACTAATAAATGAATTCAATAAAGCTGCAATATACAAAATCAACATACAAAAATCTGTGTGTTTCTATAGACTAACAACAAACTATTAGGAAAAAAGTTAAGAAAATAATCACATTTACAATAGCACAAAAAGAATACAATGCTTAGGAATAAATTTATCCAAGGAGGTGAAAGATCCATACACTGAAAATTATAAGACATTGATAAAACAATCAAAAAAGACACAAATAAATGGAAGGATATCTTGTGGTCATGGGTTGGAAGAATTAATATTGTGACTATATCCATAGTACCCAAAGCAATCTACAGATTCAATGCAATCCTTATCAAAATTTCAATGGCATTTTTCACAGAAATAGAAGAAGCAATCTTAAAATTCATATGGAACTACAACATACCCTGAATAGCCAAAGCAATTTTGTGAAAGAACAAAGCTGGAGGCATCATACTTCCTAAGTTCAAACTACATTACAAGGCTGTAGTAATCAAAACAGTATGGTACTGGCATTCAAACAGACACATAAACCAATGGAACAAATAGAGAAGCCCAGAAATAAACCCACACATATAGTGTCAACTAACATTGGTTTCAAGAATACACAAAGAGAAAAGGATGGTCTCTTCAATAAAAGGTGTTGGAAAACTGGATATTCATAGGCAAAAGAATAAAATTAGACCCTTACCTTACACCATACACAAAACATTAACTAGAAAGGGGTTAAGACTTAATTGTAAGACCTGAAACTGTAAAACACTTAGAAGAAAACAGGGGGAAAGCTCCTTAACATTAGACTTAGTGATTATTTTTTTGTATACAAAAACAAAAGTACAATCAACAAAGGCAAAAATAAACAAATGAGACTACATCAAACTAAAAACTTCTGTACAAAGAAAACGATCAGTAAAATAAAATAGGCAACTTATGGAATGGGAGAAAATATTTGCAAAACATATGTCTGATAAGGTGTTCATACTCGAAATGTATAGAGAACACACACAACTCAATAGCAAAAAAAATATATAGCCCAATTTTTTTTAAAAAGTGGGCAAAGGACCTGAACAGACATTTTCCAAAGAAGACATACAAATGGCCAACAGGTACATGAAAAGATGCTCAACATCACGCACCATCAGGGATATGCAAACCAAAACTACAGTGAGATATCACTTCACACCTTTCAGAGTGGCTATTGTCAGAAAGACAAGAAGTGGTAAGTGTCGGGGAGGGTGTGGAGAAAAGGAAACCCTTGTACCGTGTTGATAGGAATGTAAATTGGTGCAGCCATTATGGAAAACAGCATGGAGATTCTTCAAAAAATTAAAAATAGAACTACAATACAATCTAGCAATCTCACTACTTGCTATATATCCAAAGGAAATAAAATCAGTGTCATAAAGAGATATCTGCACCCCCATATTTATTGCAGTATTATTCACAGTAGTGAAGATATGGGAACAACCTAAGTTTCCATCAACAGATGAATGGATAAGGAAAATGTGATATATATATATATATGTATGTATGTATGGAATGGAATGTTATTCAGCCATACAGAAGAAGGAAATCCTACCATTTGTGATGACACGGATAAATCTAGAGGACATTATGCTAAGTGAAATAAGCCAAAAACAGAAAGACAAATACTGCATGATCTCACTTATATGTGAAATCTAGAAAGGTCAAACTCATAGAAGCAGAGGATAGAATGGTGGCTGCTAGGGGCTAGCTGGGGGTTGGAGGATATGGGGAGATGTTGGACAAAGGGCACAAACTTTCAGTTATAAGATGGATGATTTCTGGGAATCTGATGTATGGCATGATGACTATAGTTAACAACACTGCATTGTTTACTGGAAATTTGCCAAGAGAGTAGATCTTAAGTGTCCTTACCATACACACATATTCACACACACACCAGTAACTATGTTTGGTAATGGATGTGTTAATTAATTTGATGGTGATAATCATTTTACAAAGTATATAAATATCAAATCATCCCATTGTACACCTTAAATATATTATACAATTTTTATTTGTCAGTTGTACCTCAATAAAGATGGAAAAAATATTAAAAGTAAATTTTAAAAAAGAATATTGGAATAATTTAACTGAGACTGTACAATTTATTCTTTTATTTCATCAAAATTGAGCAAAGTGCAATGGGCAAAGAATCAGCACAGATACCCAAGTGATTAGGTGAATATGAAACAGTGCACTGCTTCTCAAAATTTAGTCCTTTACAAACCACCTTCATGATTTGTTATATCCATGATTTGCCAAAACAATTGTTTAGTTACTATTCTTTTTTAAATCAAATCACTCATAAATTAAATATATTTGGCTTTTAGCATGAACAGAAAGCCAATATGTGCTAATATGATGGTAACTCTAAACATGAATGTGATGCACACAAAGCAACATTCTTCAGTTCTAGTAGGTTATTGCTTCCTGCTGAAGGCTGAGTCTGTGGCCCCCTCTTTGTTAAACAGGATGTTTAGGGAGTACAGTGGGCCCTTCATATCCTCATGTTTTGCATCTCCAGATTCAACCAACCTCAGACGGAAAGTATTCGAAGGAAAAAAAAAACAATAAAAAATAACAATACAACAAATAGAAAATAATATGAATAAAAATACATAATAGCAACTATTTACAAGTATTTTCATTGTATTATGTATTATAAGTAATCCAGAGATGCTTTAAAGAACAGTCATCAGTCACTTAACAACAGGGATATGTTCTCAGAAATGTGTTGTTAGGATATTTTGTCATGTGCAAATATCACAGAATGTATATACACAAACCTAGGCAGTATAAAATTACACACCTAGCCTATATATAGCCTGTTGTTCCAACCCCTGTGATATATGCTGTCTGTTGACCAAAATGTCTTTATGTGGCACATTACTGTATACAGAAGAATGCGCATAGGTTATATGCAAATATTATGCCATTTTATATAAGGGACTTGAGCATCTGTGGATTTTAGTATCTTTTGGGGTCTTGGAATCAATCCCCCAGGGATACCAAGGGATGACTCTATAGGGAAGTGTTAGAAACTGATCATTAACAGACAGAGAAGTTGAGCTATGATGCAGTCACAACAGAGGCCCCAATCCATCCTCAAGGAGCTCTGGAGCTGAAATTGCTCTGCAGAGCTCTCCTAAATCAAGAAAAGATGGCTAGGCCCTTGTTCTCCTGCAATGACCAGTCATTGAATATGAGCCACCAAGAGAGAGGAAGTGACCACAGAGGGAGCAAATCTCTTCAACCCAGGGCAATTCCCGGAAGAGACCCAGCAGAGAGCCATCAGCCACCAACACTCTTGGCTACCAGGGGAACAACAGTCCCATTGTTCTGTCTTACATCTACCTACAAAATAAAAAATAAAAACAGACAAAATTCTTGCTCTCTTGAAGCTTACAGTTTAGTAGGGATGGAGAACCAAAACAATAAATACAAAAAATGAATAATATTGCACATTTGAAAGTGAAAAGAACTATTTTTTTTAAATAGACAGTAAAGAAAGGAGATGAGGAATATCGGGGTGTGGGGTAGTATGCAGTTGTTAATAGAGTCATCAGGGCAGGCCTCACTGAGAAGCAACATTTGAACAAAGGCTTAAAGAGAGATGAAGAGGTTAACCATGCAAAAATCTGGGGGAAATGCATTCTAGGCAGAAGAAACAGCCAGTGCAAAGGCCCTGAGGTATGTTTCAGGAACAGCAAAAAGGGCACTGTGGCTAGAACTGATCAAGCCAGAGGGAGAAAAGTACGAGATGAGGTCAGGGGCAGCCAGGTCATGGAGAGCCTTTTAAGCAACTGTAAGAACCTTAGGGAAATGGGGAGCCATTCCAAAGATTTGAGCAAAGGTTAATCACGATGATTAACATGATCTAATATGTTACAAAAGGATCACTTTAGCTTCTGTGTTGAGAAGAGACCAAAGGGAGACAAGCAACTCGGGAGAGATGTAGTGGTGGCTTGCACTGGGTTGGAGATGGTAAAAAGTCATCAGAATCTCTTTGTGTTTTGAAGCTAGAGCCAACAAGATTTTCTGACAGACTGGACAAGAGAGAGAGAAATGTATGATTCTGGACCTGAGAAACTTGAAAGATGAAGGAGCCATTTATAGGTATGAGAAAGACTGCGGTAGAACAGGTTCAGGAGGGAAATTCTATTCAGACGTTCAGTTTCAGACACGTGAAACTGGAGGTGCTCAACACACATGCGAGTGGAGATGTCTCATAGGCAGTCAGCCATGAGCCTGGAGTTCAGAAGAGAGTTCTGGAATAGAGTCAAAGAGATCATCAAGGAAGTGAGCAGAGACAGGGAGCAGGACCCAAGGGTGGGCCGGGCATTCCAGCATTCAGAGGTCAAGGTCAAGAAAACAAATCAGGGGAGGACACTGGGAAAGACAGCCAGTGTCTTTCCCAGAAAGGAAAGCAGAGGTTGTGGAGAACTGGAAGCAAAATGACTTTTAGTCAAGTACTAAAAATGTATGCACTGCTGTGTGCATGCAGGTGATCAATAAATACTCGTGAATGGAATTGGCTCCCTGACAACTCTTCTTTCAAAAAGAAGAGGGGAGAAGAATACCAGAGATTGCCAAAGCCCGGGTGGGGGTTGGGTCAAGGCTGCTGCAAAATGGACATCCTGGGATTTGTCTTCTTAGCACTCTAAGAGGATTGATGGACTTCAAGGCCTTCATCCCCTCAAGATAAATGTCTCTAGTGCTTCCCCCCAGACACTCTGAATTCAATTAGTTTAATTAGAAAACAAGTAAAGAGGAATTATCTTAATATAGCTTTGTTCCTAACAACCCAAAAAAGTCCATTTCTTTGGCAGAAATCCAAGTTTCCCTCTTTTATTTACATATTATGAGATAATAATGTAAATTTCCATTTTTTAGCAAAAAGGTGGACATCTCTTATCCCACAGATCATGTTTTAATTTTAGTTTTAATAATAATAATAAGTACGTTATGATTTCTTCATTCTTTAGAGAGGTAGGAGCAGTGGTATGCTAGTAAATGTTTAAAAACCATTCGATGAGAGGGGGATGCCCTGATTTTTAGCGTTTGCCAATTTCTGTGGTGAAAATATTCTCACTGTGGCTGATTTAAAGCTACTAATATTAATCACTGAATCCAGAGCTAAGAAGAGATGCTAACCATTGCCTCTCACAAGCCGTGAAGAGCTGGTTTCAGCACAACAATGGGTAGGAAAATCAGTTGTTTGCCAAAATGCCCTGCAAATCTATTGCCAAGGGAATGTTTTCTCTTAACACAGAGGCTACTTGGACTTGCAGCAGCTGTAAAAGCAAGCTCAGGACCAAGATAATTGGTAAATGATGGGAAAGTGGTGTAAAGAGTGGTGTGAAGCCCTACCACAAATGCTCTGTCTCACCTTGAGCAAATCACTTAATGTTTCTGGGTTCCCACTCCCACATCTAAAAATTAAAGGCAGGGGCTAAAAGTGAGAGAACAGAACAAGATAATCATAAGGTCCCCCCCTCCTAAATCTTCAACATATGATCCTCTGAAACAATAGGAAACTAAATGGGAGATTAGTTTTAAGTGATGTTTCCAAAAATATTAGAATTGGAAAAAAAAATGGGAATGCCAAAGGAGGACACACTTCTTGCTAATTGCTGGATGGTCTGCAGAGCTGTGGTCCCTATTTGCACATAAAAAGAAATCTTTCAAACAGGTTGTTGCTGCTGCAAAACACAACAATTCCCAACCGCCCTTGGCTTCGTCTTGTGATCAGATGAAACGTTGCTTCCAGATGCCCATCTGAGAGGGCTCTCAACTGATCCAGAAATGCTTACATGAGGCCATCTTTTCATTGGCATATGGCAGTTTAGCCACAATTAGGTGATAGGGGTTATTATTCACTATATTATCCTTATATAAACATTTACTTTAATTTACTCTGAAAATACTAAAGAATATTCAGATTGTCATATTGAGAAGTAAACTGGTGTATAGGAAGTGTGTTTATCATCTGTACAAAGGTCATATATTTATGAAAGTAGCCAAGGATATTCATTATTGGTTGCCAACTTGTAAAAACTGGCTTTCCGATAAGCACCTCTAAGAACATTTTTCTGATATACCTTCTGTGGGGCTGCAAGTAGGAGAATATTTCATCAGTTAGGAAGATCTACTAGAGAGAGATGAACAAGCATAGTGTGTTTTATCTCAGGCTGCAATAAGTCAGAATTAAAGAGGGAGTTTAGCTACTGATTGTTTGGGTTTTTTTTTTTTTTTGGCAACTATTGTCAGCAACTTGCCTGTGACATACAATATATAATAAAACATAGCAGAGAATTCATAGCATCAAAGGCAAGTGCTTTAAAATACATTTTAGGTGCTTAAAAATATATTGTTCACAAACCACTGAAAGTAACTTGGAACTCTGAGAAAAGAGAGGATTCCCTAAACTTCACAGGACAGCCTTGGAAAGTTGAATGGTATCTTTAACGTATTTTTTTTTTTTTTAGCATATCTGTCATCATTTCAACAGACTTAATAAATGATAGACTATGCATCATTACTTTCTCATTCCTGTGTCACTCAGAACTACAAGGGTACTTCAAAAGTTCCTGGAAAAATAGAATTAAAAGATAATATGAACCTTTCCATGAACTTTTTGAAGTACCCTCGTGTATTATTCCTGTTATCCTTGACTTCCGAATTTTCTTGCTTTAATGTACCTTCTAGTTCTCTTAGAGCCACTGGAGAATTAACAGTGCACATGTGTACACACACACCATATTGGGAGGTAGTACACGTGGTGGTCACGCAGATGCATTCCTAAATAAAACACTGGGTTCAAATTCTGGCTCCACCTGAAACCAGCTATGTGACCTTGGACAAGTGACTTAATGTCTCTGTGTTTCCTTATCTTCAAAGGGTTATTGTGAGGACTAAATTAGGTAATTCATGTAAAGTATTCAAAAGAGTATGGTATATACCTGCTGGCATATGGTTAGTACTCAATAAATAATAGCTCTTTTCATATATATTTTGAACTCATGACAACTGAATTCGTTGAACTTCAGTGTGTGTATGCGTGTGTGTATGTGTTTAATGATCACATCATTTTTGTTTTGCTCTGGCTAAAACTAAAATTAAATTGCCTTTCCTGAATATTATCAGCTAGTGGGGGAGATGGTCCTCAGGTGTGGTGGAACACGGGTGAAATTGCACCAGAATTAAAACACGTCTACTAAGGGAGTGATCTACGTGCAGACAATCAAGTTGGTTTTATATAGTTTATGAAGTGATATCCCACAAGCTCTTTAATAGACATTTTTCACCCAAACATAACGTATTGAGAGGTGAAATTGCTACAGGCTATGGACAAATGGCATTAATTCACTGACACCCCCCTCCTTCTGTTTCTCCTAAGAGTGTTGTAGGTAAAACAGTTCACCTAGGATACTTCCAGAAATTAGACCTCCTGCGTATATCCAAAAGAAAAGAGCCACTTTATACTATGACCTCCTCACTTCTGGAAATGTGTTTCTCCAAAGCATGCCAAGTTTAATGGGGCTTTAGTTGTGTCTAAGGTCAGCCTGCAGGTGGGGGCTTGGAGGAGGAAGCTTTCTTTGATCCATCTAATGAATTAATGAATTAAACAGAGGTGGAGTTCAGAAGCCAGGCTCCTTACTTTTGCTGAACTGGGGCTGATTATGAGCTGGCCTAACTGCTGGAAAAATGCAGCTTCATGCTAGAAGAATTAGGGACATGGCCGAGTCCATTCATCTTCCCTAATCGAGTTCTTGGGAAATACACATGTAGATTAGCCCCTAACAATGACCCCCGGCTGATTGCTTGGAGTACCCTCCACCTTGCCCACAATGGTATTGACTAGCTCTTTGTGTCCCACACAAAGGAAGCCCCAACCTCTCCTTGTCCCGCTCTGCCCTGTTTCTCCCATAGGCCCTTACCAGTGGCTGTTGAAGTCTTTTCTGCCTTTCTCCAGAGACTCTGAAATAAACAGTAAATAAAAGCTAACCTCACCTGGACCTATTAGAGAGAGTTGGGCAGTTCCAGAGGGAATTAACTTTGGAAAATAAGGCCATAAACCCCTTAACAGCGTGTGAGCAGGAGCTTAAGAAAACTCTGCCAATCTTTATTTAGCGGTGATTACAGAGATCAGTTTAATATTGGGGAAGTTGACATAAGAGACATTCTCAAAGGGAAAACAACAAATACCAATTAATTATCCCTAAGGCTGCCCTCTGGTCACCACTGCCCCAGCACCTCAGCCACCTGGCCTATGTAACTGGTATATCAGGTATGTTAGGGTGCCACCAAGCCATATGCTGGGGGGCAGTGCCTTTGACAGCCTAGAAAGCCTGAGGAGGGGCTGAAGGCAGGCTGGCTGTCAGGGGAACCTCCTAAGAGTTTGTTAAGTCGTCCTGGACACCAGTGCCCAAAGGTCACGCACTACAGACTCTTAACTTCATTTCTTCAGGGAGCTAAACTGCTTCCACCTCAGGCTCTTAGATCCAGGATTCAGTCTCAGAAGGATTAAAGACAGACTGCAGGCTCAGATATGCTTCGATTCTTTTCAAAAACACCACACTCTGCAATAATAATTACAAACGAGCTTCAGCCAGAAAACACTGGACAGGGAGTCAGCTGGTCTGAGTTCTAGTCCTGCCCTCCGCCTTAATAGCTGTTTGACTTCGAACCTCAGTTTTCTCTTCTGTAAAGTGGGGACCAATATATTTGTCCTGCTCACCTCACAGGATTGTGAGGTAATAGGAAGAATGTGAAAGGATTCTGAAAACTACAAAGTGGTACGTGGAAACTATAAATGCTATTAATTTTCATTAATTTAGCTTTTTCTGAAAACTATAATTGTCTGACTTCAATTGAAACTCAACTTCTATCTGCTGCAAACTCACATGCTTGCTAGGTTAGTTTACCTTTTCATAGTTTTATCAAAAATAGAGCAATTAGTGTAATGAATCCCTCCCCCATGCCCATCACGGACAATTAATCACTTAACAATCTTTAATGTATTCACTTGTCCTTTATAAATATCCTTCTAACACCACTTTAAAGGTGGCAGATCCAAGGTTGTGTTTTTCCCTTGTTTATTTCTTTGTCTTGTCTCCCAAATGGGACGTTAAACTCCTCGAGGCTAGCAGCCCTAGACTTTCCTCTTTTGTGTGACGCCGGCCCACGACATTGCCCACGACAATGCTGCCCTCAGAAGGGACCCAGTGGACGCTTGTCTGAATGCAAGCGGGAAGAAACAAAAGTAGGGATAAGAAAGACGCCCCTGCCGTGGAGAGCAGAGCGCCTACTGAAAAGGAGCCTTGGGGGATGTGGTCCCCAGGTCTCAGGCCTTTAGGAGAGCACTCTATCCTCCTCTGCGGCTAGCCGTTCAGCAGGGCCGGAGCCCGCCTTGGGTCCTGGCCTCGGATTTGAAGGGTGCAATGCTCACAGTGCCATTGTCCGTCAGCACCGTGGGATGTGAACACACGCGCCCTCAGAAATCATCTTTCCACTTGACCTGTGAGTCGCTCTGGGCCGTGGAAGCCTCGAGAGGCCCCCAAAGGGGAAGAAAGGCAGGCGGATTAGGCCTCTGTCCCCCAGGAAAGCGAGAGGCCTTCTCCCCGGACGAAGGTCCTTCCCCAGGGGGGGGGGGGGAGACGACGCTGCATATCAGTAAATGACTCTGTCCTTCCTGCAGGACGGTCAGCGAGATGAGGCACTCCAAGCGGGTATCCTGCAGAGAGTGAGCCCCAAAGCGAGAAGGACACCCAGCCTCCTGCTGGGCGGCCGGGCCCTTGACGTCACCGGGCCTGCGGGCACACACGGCCCCGCCGCCTCCTGGGGCGGCCTGGAGGGAGGGCGGCTGGCGCGCGCAAGTCCGAGGGGACCGCGGGGAGTAGCTAGATATAGACAGACCCAAACGACCCCAAGTCCGCGACCTCCGACCTCCTAGCGGCGAAGGGAGTGCCGGTGGGGGTCTAGGGGAAGAGACGTGGGATTCCAGTCTGGGAGGAGCGTGGACTGACTCCAGCGCCCTAGAGCTGGGAGGCCTTGGGCTGGTGCTTTCAGGGTGCGCCCGGCCAGGGTGCGCAGCCCTGCGGAGGAGGCGAGCCAAAGCGGGGACGCGGGTCAGGAGGAGGGGATAGCTGCAGGGGGCGGTGAGCCCCAGAAGGGAGGCCAGTCCGAGGTGGGAGGTAGTGCAAGGGGGGAAGCGAGCCTGAGGCGGGAGGTGAGTCCGAGGGCGTCGACCCCCGGGGGCGCAGGATGTTGGAGGGGAGCGGGCCCACAGATCGGGGTCCCTGGGCCTGTTAAATATCCCACCGCCAGTCCCGGGAGTGTTTGTAGCGTTTGCAACGGATCGGTAAGTGGGAGGACGGATGTTCCGAGTGCTGGCCCCGGGGTGTCAGGGCAAGGACCCCGAGGCTGGGCGGGGGAAGGACCCGCCCCTCTGAGGAGGGAGGGACTGAGAGAAGGGGCTGGGTCCCGGGCGAGAGGGGAGGAGCCCGGGGCTAGGAGGCTCCCCGCCTTGAGCGCCCTGAGTCCCAGCTACCCCGAGGCCGAACTTCCGACTCCTGCAGGGACAGAGGTGGCCGCGAGCTGAGCGCTCGCCCACCTCCAGCGCGAGCAGCCCGGGCGGTCGTCGCCCCCCGAGCTTGACCTTGGGTCGGGACCCGTCGGATCGCACGGCCACACTCGGGAAGAGCCAACTTCGAACCTCTTCTCACCGTCTCCAAAGCGCCCTCCGGTCTCCCGGCGCTCCCCATGCACCTGCCGGGCTGCGCGCCCGCCATGGCCGACGGGAGCTTCTCACTGGCCGGCCACCTGCTCCGCAGCCCGGGCGGGAGCACCTCGCGGTTGCATAGCATCGAGGCCATCCTGGGGTTTACCAAGGACGACGGGATCCTCGGCACCTTCTCGGCGGAGCGGAGCGTCCGGGGCGCGAAGGAGCGAGATAGGAAGCTGGGCTCGCGGCCCGCCTGCCCCAAGGCGCCCGCGGAAGGCTCCGAGCCCTCCCCGCCGCCAGCCCCGGCGCCAGCCCCGGAGTACGAAGGTGAGTGCGCGGCCCGGGCTGCTGCCCACGCTTAGGATCTCTGCAAGAGGAGAGCGCCCCTTCCTTAGCTTTGATCAAGGCACCTGGGCGCGGGGTTGGGGGCTCTGTCTATGGCAGGTGCTTCCAACTTGCGTTCAGAGAAAGCTTAGGGGTTAGCCGCAGCCCCCATTCCCGACCTCCCCAGGCCATCTCAGAGCCCGCAGCCGGGCCGGCCAGCGCCCGCGGGGAGGCAGGGAAGGCCCAGGAGGGCTTCGGAGAGTGTCTCTGACCCTCCGGGGCCTCGACGCCCCAGGCCCTCGTCCCTACGGCCCCAAGGAGTCCGGGGAGGCACGACCGAGCCCAGGGCTGCCCATTGGACCAGCCCCCGGCGACGTGAAGCTGTCGGAGGAGGAGCAGCCCAAGAAGAAGCACCGGCGGAACCGCACGACTTTCACCACGTATCAGCTGCATGAGCTGGAGCGCGCGTTCGAGAAGTCCCACTACCCCGACGTGTACAGCCGCGAGGAGCTGGCCGGCAAGGTCAACCTACCCGAGGTCCGGGTCCAGGTAAAGCGCCCCGATGGAGGGACGGGGACATGGGAGAGCCAGAGGCCCAAACTGCTGCCAATGAGCCTCAGAATTCCCGGGCGTCCACGCATTTATTATGGCACCTCCTTGACTTGGCACGCCAAGGGCCCCAAAGGAGCGTCACGGATCTTCGGCGTTCCCCACGCACCACCCCTCGGGCAGTCTGCTCCAGCTCGTAGTGCGATCTCCCCTTTGGGGGTCCCCCTCTTCTAAGTTATAAAGAGTAATTGGCAATGGCTTTCAAGATGAAGAGGCCGACAACTCATTAGAGGAAGCTAGGATAGGGGCGGGTGGGTAGGGGGCTGAGTAGAAAGGCAGCAGCTGGAGGGTAACCAGATGGGGGCCCCCGAAAGTCACCCTCGTCACTAGTTGCGCACACCATGTTGAAAACGAAAACCCTGTCTCCTTGTGAGGGGCCTGGCACCTCACAGTAAAAACTTACGGTGGATTTATTTAAGAAACTGACTTTTCCTTCTCTGGTACATATCCAACCAAACTTCGCGCTGCACAGCCCTTTTCTTTTTATTGTAAAAGGGTTTTCGCTTTAATTAAAGCTGAATTATCTTTAATCCCTGATCATTAAAATATTTGAAAGCCTTAAATATTTGCTAGTCATCTGTGAAAAATCTGGGAGGATTTCCAAATTAAGAGAGTTTACGGAGGCCTGAAAGAGAGACACTGGGAACAAATTTCACTGCATCTGAAAGGCAGTGGAACTAAGGATTTTTGTGTGTGTCTAATAAATTAGATCTCCAGGAAATGAGGATACTCAGGTGTTTGCAGGCATTTAGCCATGTCTTAAAAATAACAGGGGACAAGCTCTTGCCTTTTATCTCTTCTGCTTATTTTAGGGGTTGGAAGTAATGAGTAAAAGTCATGGTTTTAAAAAATAGTTCTCTAATGTGACTCAGGATTAACTAGCAATAACAGTTCAATTTCTCGTAATTTGGGGCAGTAAAGTTACAATGATTTCATTGACGGGGTGGAAATTTTAGCACTTGCTTTTCAGGGTGGCCGTGTGGGATAGGGAGAGGGAAAGAATACAGAGGAGGGTGAAGAAAGGGGAGGCAGAGCTTTCCAGTGCCCTACAGAATACAAGCAAACCAGACTCAGGGCTCCCTTCTTACCTGAGCCCACCTTTGTTCCTCCCTCTTTGCTTGTTTGGGGGTTTTCCTCTGAGTTATGAGATTCTTGAACAACGTTATGACTTCTTTCTGACCACAGGACCAGCACAGTGCCCAGCATATGGCGGTTCTTAACACATGACTATGACATAATCAGCTGCGGGGGTGGGGACAGGCAGAGTCTCCTACAATGTTAAGTGCAGCAGTAGAACAGTATAATAGCTGACCATCCCAGCATTCGTCCTATGACCCTGGATACTAGATCTGAAGGCTACAGCTGATCTTGCAGCAGATGGAGTGGGACAGGCCAGGAAGCCAAGGAGGTGGGGGGTGGGGGGAGGAAAGCCCTCACCCATGCCAGTGTTTCTCTTTTCTTTATTGTTGGCAAATAGATAATATTTCCAGGAGACTCATGGCCTTGGATATGCAGATAAACCTTTTGTGGGAAGGGGACAGGGTACTTACATTTTTGTTCTTTCTCTTATTCTCCCAAATTCAGCCTCATGCACCTGCTCTGTTCAGGTGCTAGGTTGCTGTTTTCTCAGCTCTCCTAGGAAGTCCCCCCCACTCCCACTCCCACTCCCACCCTTTTTGACTCAAAACTGCTTTCTCCTTTGAGACCGCAACTATACCCCCACTTCCCTTCATAAATATAACACTAAAGCCACCAGTTTGGCCAAAGTACTTTAGTATTCTCCGCTAAACTAAACCAATTCTCTACGTTCTGTTTGTGAGAGTGGAACTTGGTAGCGAAACATTAATTACACCATTTCTGGGGCTTTTGACAAATCGTTAATGGAGGTATCATTGCAAGAAACTAGATTTCACTTTGGCCAAGACTTTCTATATGTAAAAAAGAAGAAAAAACATGTACTCACTGAGCTAAGTTCTTAGGGTAATGTCAAAATTAAATTTATAAAGTAAATGTAGATATACAATTGTAATCTTTGAAAGTCATTTATGAGAAACATAGGAAATACTAAACAAATATCAATTAAATAAAAACAAATCTTATAAAGCAGCAGTTCAAATATGCATGGGGTAAAATAAATCCACTTGCTTCTATCTAGTTATCATAACCAGTAATCCGTGGAAATAGCTGTATTTTAACATCCCATGTTACCATTTACTCGACTGAGCAGTATTTATTTATATCTGTGTTTATAATAGAGACAAAGGTAGGTGAAGCACAGAAAGTCTGAGACAAAAACGCAGCAATTGAGAGCTGTACGGTACAGGGAAGAGGCACAGTCTAAACTGAAGTGTCAGGAGGGGCTGCTAAGCAGCAGGTCACAGAAATTTGGTGAGACCTGGTTTCAGAGTCGTACGGTCCGACGGCAGAGTTAAATCCCCTTGTTTCCTGATCACTTGCTGCGTGTTAGGAGTTGGAAACAGATACAAGTATTACTATGGGCGAGATAAACTAGCATAGGACAAAGAGACTCAGGGAGGCAAGAAAGAAGGGAAGACACAAAAAGGAGAAAACGGGATGGAAAAGAAAGGGGAATGCGGGGGTGGGGCAACCGGACGGGGTGAAAGGAAGAGCTGAACCCGCGCTGCGGGTGCGGAACAACCGAGCCCCCGTTTTATGTGCGGCGGGGGAGTCCAGCTGGCCCGGCTGCAGCGGCGCAGGGCGGGACGCGGGCCCAGCCTCCGCCGCAGCCCGACGGCCGCTGTGCTCCCTCCCGCAGGTGTGGTTCCAGAACCGACGGGCCAAGTGGCGGCGGCAGGAGAAGCTGGAAGTGTCGTCCGTGAAGCTGCAGGACTCGCCCCTCCTCTCCTTCAGCCGCTCCCCGCCCTCCGCGGCTCTGGCGCCCCTCGGGGCG
>NW_007728153.1:180265-206831 GCF_000696425.1 Galeopterus variegatus | reverse complement strand
GAACTCCCCGCCGCTGGGCCCCGGCCTGCAGCTACACGCCGCCGCCGCCGCCCTTCCTGAACTCCCCGCCGCTGGGCCCCGGCCTGCAGCCTCTCGGGCCGCCGCCGCCGCCCGCCTACCCGTGCGGGCCCGGCTTCGGGGACAAGTTCCCGCTGGACGAGGCGGACCCGCGCAACAGCAGCATCGCGGCGCTGCGCCTGAAAGCCAAGGAGCACATCCAGGCCATCGGGAAGCCGTGGCAGGCCCTCTAGGGGCACTGGGGACCGTCCGGGGAGCCGACCCCGAGCCGGGCGCACCGTACCTTCCCCCTCTCTCCCCGGGTCCCCCACTCGGCCATTCTTTCCCCGTCCCGCCTGCAAGTCGCGGGCCAGGCTGCGGTCAGGAACGCGCGCCTGCTCCTGGCGCACCGGGGAGGGACAATTGCCAGGCGGGAGGAGGCCCTCGGGCTACCCCCACACCTCCACGGACCCCCAGCCCGGCTGCTGGACAAGAGGCTGCCTGGCCCCTCCGGCCACGCCGTGGGTCTGGAGTCTCCAGGCCCAATAGGCCAAAGCTCCTGACCTTGGCGGTTCCCTGGAGGCTCGGCGACCCTAGATAACCATAAGAGGGAGGAAGGGGAGGCGGAAAGATAGAGTTTGAGGAACGGTTTGTATAAGTAGTTGCAAAGTATTTGGGAGGAGAATTAAAGATTGCTTGGTTTAATTTGACTCTGGTTAAGCAGGCTGAGGACTGCGCGGGGTGCGGGGTGCGGGGTGGGGGAGGGAGTGAATGTGGGGGTACCGGAAGAGGGTGCGGTGATGGGCCGGGAGGGTCAGGGAAAGCACAGGACTCAGCAAGAACTCGGCGCTCCCTCGTGCAAATTCGGGGCCACTTTGCTGCAGCAGAGAATCGTCCCCATCCCCGACGCTGCGGAACCCTGGACCAGAGACGCCCTTGCCTGGCGCCGGCGAGCGCGGGCAAGTGTGTGGGGTTGAGGGTGTCTGAGGCCTAAGACTCCAGCGCGTTCCCACTTCCTTGATACCCCAATAGCCAAGCGGCGGTTGCTACTTTGAAGGACTGACCCCAATAGGAAGCGTCCACACCACCTTTCCCAGGGTGAAAGTGCAGCGTCCCGCAGCTCCTGGCGTCCGCTTTCCAGTGCCTCTCTGTCCAAGGGCCTCGCTCAGATTATTGTGCTCGTTACCGGCTCAGTGCCAGTCCCTGCCACCCAGGGTTGATGACATTAGTCCTCCAAGGGCTGAGGCGGAACGACATTTCCCTTTCTGAGCCCCAAGCCTCTCGCCTCCCCAACTCGCTTCGCACCCCCAACCTAGAGTTCTGTTAAACCCGCACCGGGTTAGCTGCAGAGCTCCGAGTCGCCGCCCCGAAGGCTCATCCTCGCTGGCGGGTCGTGGGCAGTATTGGCAGTTCTTTGGCGCCGGCTCTGGGACGGGGAAGCAATCCCGAGGTCTAGGCTTCAGAAGGTCCTGCGGTCTCGCGGAGTCCGGAGAGAAGGAGAGTCCGGGACTCCCGCCTGAGCTCCCGCGGTGTCTGCCTTCGACCCTGGAAGCTGGGCCATCGCAGGCATAACCTGGATTTCTGTTGCACAGTCCTTGGGGGGACGGGGGCGGGGACGGGTCGGGGGCTCCCGATGAGTGCACGGGGGATGACGTGGCCAGAGTCTTAGCATCAACCACATCCTTACTTTCTGTCTGTCCTTAGCATATTAGTGAAGCTCCCCAGTCCCCTTTCCTCGTCTAAATGAACCCTACCTCGCTGGGAGGTGGGAAAGATGGAATAAAACCACCTGTAAAGGCTTTGTGTTAACTACTAAGGAGCCGGCATGAGGCAATACACGTTGTAATCACGGCCTCCCTGTCACCACAGTATTCCCAGGCTGCTCTCCAGTTACTGAAACTTTTTAGAGAAAAACTTTCCGGGCACTGGGGGGTGAGGGGGGGGCGTCGGGAGGGAGGGTTGGGGGGTGTCATCGCTGGATCCAATCTTTGCTCTGCAGGTCCTGAGAGTTTATGGCATAACCAGGGCTGTGTACACCTAGACCTCCATCTGGTGCTTTGCACATAGTAGGCCAGTCAGCAAGAATTCATTGAATAGGTCATTTTCCCCAAGATGTAGGGAATAAAACCTGCACTTTCCCTCACAAGGATGTCTCCATGGGGAAATGGATGGAGCCACCCAAGTAATATCAGCTCTTAACAAGCGAAAAATAAGCAAACTCAGGATGAATGTGTATGTACATTTCTTTCAGTCTGGCCTATCTTCTCTCTCATCCTTTAATGCCCCAGTTTTAATATGGATGATCTATTAGGAGAACTCTCAACCTCGCTGGCCCCAGGTGAGTGCCACACTTGCTCTGCCCTCCTTCCTGGTCACCTGTGACCCTGACCACCCCACTATCAGTATCTTCATCATTTCTCTTAGATCATTTCCATGATTATTCATGTTGTCTCCTCTCTGCTGTTTTACTATTCTTCTTTCCACATGGAGTTTCCCTGCTATTTCCCCTTCCTTTTCCAATATTTAGTTTCATCTGAAAATAGATGCTCCTCTAAACCATCTCCCTAGGCACCAACTGAGTGAGCCATACCCAGATTTCAGAGACAAGTCCTTCGAAAATAATCATAAAAATACTAATAATAGCTAATGATCATTGAAGGCTTACTATGTGCCAGCACTCTCCTAACAGGTTTATATCCACTAATTAAGGTAAGCTTCACAACAACCCTACCAGGCAGATACAATTAGTCTCAATTTATAAATGAGGAAACTGAGGCACAGAGAGGTTGCCCAGTCAGTTCATGATCATAGTGCATGTTCAAAAAACATTGCTGAATAAGTGCTCCTTATTTCAATTCCTAAGAACAGCTCATTAGGCCACACTGGGACTTGAGAACCTGAGGGGTGGTTGCTAGCTGTGTGTGCTTTCCTGGGCCTCCTGGGGAGGTCTGGACACAGCATCAGCCCCAGCCCGCACCCCCCAGGATCTGCCTGACAGGGCAGCTCTAAGGGCAAGCCACTTATTAACAATTCCAGGGGTAAGGGTGCAGGTGGGACGGGTTAGAGTTGCTGCTTGAGATTGCTACTGGGTTACTGCTCAAGCTCATTGCTACAGAAAGCATTTTGCAGTGGCGCCGGCCAAGGTGGGCACAGACTTCCATCTTCACATCTAGACTGTGCTGACTCTGGATGGGGGGGAGGGCGGGCGGGGAGCACAAGCCTTTCGGAGCCCCCGAGAGAAAGGCCTCCCCCGGTAGGCCTGTATCATTTTCCCAAGAATCACTTTCAATGGTTCTTGAATTTTCCACAATGAGGTTGCAGGTTTGGCTCAGGCGATGCCACCAGTGTCCACTGAAGGAGAATAAGAACCAGGCGAGAGTGGTCTTAAGCGGTTTGGGGAGGAAAGGCACTGTGCTGTTCCAAGCACAGCGACCTAGGTCGAGGCAGGCTTGATTCGGGCCGCCTTGGCTCAGATCAGTCTAAGAGGGAGGCACTGGGGATCACCCCACCAACCTCCCCACCCCCATTGCCAGGACGACTTCTGCTCTGGGCCGCCTTCGAATGGAAACAGGTGGGTCTGCAGATCTGATCCTTCCTGCTCTTGGGAACCAGGTTGGGCGGGGCCTGGGCGGGGCTCTCTGACCGTAGGGGCGGGGCAGAAAAGGACGCCTTGGATTGGGCCGTGCAGGGAGAAGGGCGGAGTTAGGCAGAGCAGTGGGTGGTGGCGCGCTGACCGCCTCGTGCGCAGCGGGGACCCTTGGCTGACGCAGGGAACCCGAGTCCGCGCGGGGCAGGTCTCCTCCGCCACCCCCGCTGCCATCAGCCACCCCTGCCGCGGTGGGGGCGTTTCAGCTTTCGCGTTGCCTTCCTTTCTGGAGGAGTCGCTTCCTGCGCCCGAGGGTGGCGTGTCCGCACTGCGCGCCACGGCTCCTGTTGGCGATACTCTCCGGCTGAGGTCTTCGCTTCCGCTTGTCGTCCGTCTGCGGAGCCACGGGGTCCGAGAGCAGTCGCAGGGCCGCGGAGGCCCCCTCGCTCCGTGTCCCGGGGACCGGTCCGGATTGTTTATCCCTCGTGGGTTTCCTGCTTCCCACCCAGCTCTGACCCCCGCGGGTCCGAGCTCCCCCCTGTGCTGCCCGGGAGGGTGACTGGGGCTGGTGCAGGTGGGAGGGGGTTGAGGGACTGGGAGAGACCCCTTCGGAGGGGCGGGCTTCAGCCAGAGGTCGGCAACTGACTGGGAGCACCCCGCTGTATTGATCTGTTTTGAACAGTATTTAACTTTTGGGGAGATGGGAAAAGTCAAGCTAGGGGAGACGATCCCCTACCCGCCCCCACCACCGTCCCAGCTAATCTGGAATCTGGCGAGGGGAGGTGGGGAATGAATGCCAGTCCCTCCATCTCTCGGTCAAATTCACCGGTCGGTTGAAAAGCCTTTGCAGAGACCGCTCAGGCCCACGTGCAGGAGGGGCGGGCAGGGCAGGACCCCCGACGCGCTGCGGCCCCGAGAGCTCCGGCGGCTTACCTCCGCCTCCACCCGCACCCAGCTCCGACCCCGGCCCCAGACCCCTCAGCCCACTCCCAGCCTCGCTCAGTCCGCTTCTCCCGCTCCATTCCGAGCGCTCCTTTTCACCAAGAGTCTTAGTACGTGAATGGAATCCAAGGTTTCAGGAGGAGGTAGGAAAAGACTTTCAGGGGAGATAATATTAATTAATATTTGGCACTTCTGCTCTGCTCAGGAAGCGCGAGCTCCGCACCCTCCCTGGGAAAGGCGAGGCCCGGCAGCGCCAGGCGGGCGCGCCCGACCCTTCCGGAGGCCGATGGTGAGCTTTGTGACCAATGTTGTCCCCGTAATTGGGGACCGGCTTTAATAATCTGGCCTCGGCTTGTTAACTGTACAATAGTGGGCAGAGTTAATGACTCATTAGGTAGTAATTCCTTAACCGCTCCTTAATTGCTCACTGTAAAACCCCTTTCGTAAAACTGGATTAAATCATCTAGATCCTTGGCCACGCCTCGCGCAGCCCAGGGGACGCAGAGCCTGCTGGGTTCCCACTACCTTGGTCGCTTCTTCGTGGCGGATGCAGTGGTGGCGGCCCCTAGCCCGGGAGTTGGGAGATCAGTGGTCCAGTCGTGACACTGGCTGTCTTGTGACCTTAAGCGGGGCTTAAACAAGCTCACAGTGGGGCTAGATCTATTAAGATGGCTCCTTCTCTCATCACCCACCACAGACACTTAAAATATAACACCTCATTCTAGAAGCAGCTTTCCTCTGCTCTGTATTTGGTATGTGTATTTGTGTTAGTGGGTTCCGAATGAATTGTACATAGGATGTCTTCCTGTCCAAAGCTGTGTGAGAAAGGCTTTCTACAGTCCTAGCAGTGGCTGTGTTCTGTAGTGTCCCCGTTGGTATTTTTTAAAAATTAGTCCCTAGTTTTGTTTTTGTTTTTTTTTTAACCCATTTTCTTAATTTCCTGCTATCTTTATCCAATCTGGGCATCTTTACAAGACATGGGCATGTAATGATAAGTAGAGTCTCAACGGTCAAGGAGCACCGCCTAAGGAGAGGAAAGACTGGACACCCCCCCACCCACACACACACACATATATGTCCATATGCTAACTGTTTTTCTCCACCTGGGCTTCTCATAGGCTACCTCAAAATAAATACATTCATAGCAAAACTTACTGTCCTTTACTCTATGGCCTTCTAAAACCTCCTTAAAACCATCTTCCCACTTTCTGCATTCATATCCACCCAATTGATATGATGAGAATCATTCTTGACAAGATGTATTCTAATATCCTTCCTGCCTTATTTCTCAGCCATACACCTTCCAAATTTTAGCTGATCACTTGGCTGCCCAGAATAAAGACATCTCCCAGTCTCCCTTTCTCATGAGATGGGATTAAATAATGACTAATGTTATGTAAGAGAAGACATTTTTAGGAAGTACTTCTTAAGAACAGAGCATGACATTCTCTCGCCCCTCCCCTTCAGTCTGTCGGCTACAGCAGGTGTGATGCAGGCACTGGAGCAGCCATCTCAGACCATGTCATCAATCCACCTGTTGAGGATGTTGAGCAACAGGATAGAAGGGCCCCAGGTCCCTGACACTGTGGAGCACCATGCTAGCACTGGGCTGCTACCTGGACGCTCTAAGTTTAATTTTTGGGGGGTCGCTATCAGCCAAACCTAAAATCGAATTCATGCATTCCTTGTCTGCACCCCTATGTGCAGTTAATTACTTAGCATCATTGACTTCACTTCAGAATGTCTCTTACATTTACCTACTTCTGTTTTTCCTCTCTCTGCCAGTTCCTTAGTTCTGGCAGAGCTTTATCATCTCTCACCCCCTGCCCGGCCTCCTATGGCATGCAGGGCTTCTCGTAGCCATTACTACATATGGCCCTGTTTTGTACTTATTTCCTCAGTGGTTTATTTACAAATGTTCATTGGGTTCTTCCTCTCTCTCTCTCATTCTCTCTTGCTAAGCTCTGGAACTATAAAAGTACCACCTCCATATTGGTCTCCTTGTCCCTCAGTCCTTTCAATCTATATTTCACACTGTAGCCAGAATTAGGTGTCTCAAACAATCCTTTTGCTTAAAAACAACTCTTAGTAGCCTATAGAACAAAAGCCAAGCTCCTAAGTATGGTATCTGAGGTTCTTCTGAATCTGACCCCATGCGTCTTTCCAGTCCTGTATCTGGCACTGCCCCTCTACCCTCTGTCCTTTCTTGTTATCTGTTTGTGTGACACCAGCATACTCTGCATTTCTCTGGGCTGCCAAGTGCTTCTTCACTTTGGGGCTTTGAACTTTAGAACTAATAAATTAGTTCAGTAAGGCCACAGGATACAGAATAAATATTAAAAAAATCAATTGTATTTTTACAGATTTGCAATGAACCCAAAAATAAAATTAAGGAAACAATTTCATCCACAATAGCACCAAAAAGAATAAAATACTAAGAAGTAGATTTAACAAAAAGTACCAAACTTATACTCTGAAAATGAAAAACATTGGTGAAAGAAATGAAAGAAGATTTAAATAAATAGAAAAAACATTCTGTATCCATGGATCAGAAGCCTTAACATTGTTAAAAGGACAATAGTCCCTAACTGATCTACAGATTCAACAAGATTCCTATCATATCTCAGCTAACATCCTTGTACAAACAAACAAGTCCCCACACATCTATGGTCAACTGATTTTTAACAAGGGTGCCAAGACCATTCAATAGAGAAAGAATAGTCTTTTCAACAAGTGATGCTGGGACAACTGGATATCCAAATGCAAAAGAATGAAGCTGGACCTTTACCTCACACCACATACAAAAATTAATTCAAAATAGGTCAACTACTTACATGTAAGAGCAAGCACTATAAAACTCTTGGAAAAAGACATAGCATGACCATAGATCTGGCGTAAGAGTCTCAGATATGATACCAAAAGAATGAACAACAACAGCAAAAAATTGATAAATTGGACTTCATCAAAATGCAATACTTGTGTGCTTCAAGGACACCATTAAGAAAGTGAAAAGATATACCACACAACGGAAAAAAAATATTTGCAAGTCAGATATTTCATAAGGGACTCATATCTGGAATACTTAAAAAACACTTGCAACTCAGTAATAAAAAGACAACCCAATTTTTAAATGGGCAAAGATCTGAATAAACATTTCAAAGAAGATACACAAATCGCCAATAAGCACATGAAAAAAATACTTAATGTAATTAGTCATCAGGGAAATACAAAACAAAGCCACAATGAGATACCACTTTACACGCATTAGGATGGCTAGAAACAAAATGTCAGGTAGCAAGAAGTATCAGTGAGAAGTTGGAAAAGTTGGAAGTCTCATACACTGTTGGGAATATAAAATGGCCAGCCACTTTGGGAAACATGCTGGCAGTTCTTCAAGTGATTAAACACAGAGTTACCACATGATCCAGCAATTCTAGTCCTTGGTAAGATAGACCCAACAGAAATGAAACCGTGTGTCCACTCAGAAACTAGTCCATGGATGTTTATAATAGCTTTATTCATAATAGCCAAAAGGTGGAAACAACCCAAATGTTCATCAGCAGATGAACTGATAAACAAAATGTGGTATATCCATATGTTGGAATATCATTCAGCTGTAAAAAGGAATGAATTGTGCCACATGCTGAAAGGTGGGTGGACCTTGAAAACATTATGCTAAGTGAAAGGAGGCAGTCACAAAAGACCACAAACTATATGAATGGAAATTCACATGAAAGTCCAGAATAGGGAACTCAGGTAGATTCATTGTTGCTTAGTGCAGGGATATAGGGACACCGGAACCCAGGGAGGATGACAGATGAATGATACAGGGTTTCCTCTTGCGGTGATGAAAATGCTCTGAAATTGACTGTGGTGACATTTACACATATCCGTGAATATATTAAAAGCCGTTGAATGGTGCTTTTTAAATGGGTGAATTGTATGGTAAGCAAATTATATCTCAATAAGTCTATTAAAAACAAAACTCGCCTTTCCACCAGGCTCTTGCTGCTTCCGCACATTTCAGGTACTCCCAATGGAATACTTTTCCTAAATACCACACCATTTTCATCATGTGGCTCCCTTGCCAATGGGGCCTATTTAGGGTCAGTAAAGATGTACTGATTCAGCTCACGTAGATCGGGTATACTCTCAGTAAGTACAGTGATAAATACAGCTGCAACTTTCTTCTGCAGTTTCAAATCTCAACACCTCTTCTGCCTTCAAGGCCCATCCACACAACTCACCTGTCTCCTTTCCCACTGATCTCAGTGATGGAGACCCCCTGCTCTAAACAACCAACTTTCATAGCTTCTTACTCTCCCCAATTCCTCCCTATATTATTCCTTAACATGGACAATGCCTTTTTATCCAAAATTAGAGACAAGCCTAAAATGCCAGCTCTCCTGGGAAAGAGAAGAATCACTTAAAGTCGTTCTGCAATGACAAAGACTGGCTAGAGACCCTTTTCAGCCAGTGCGAGTTCGGGGGTGGGGGGCAGACGGGAGTCCAGTAAGGACCGAGTATGAAGAGAGAGGCCAGCCCTGTGGGAATGATCGCTAGTTCTTGCTTCTTTATCTGGGCGCAAACTGTTTCTGCTGTCTAGGATGCCTTTTTCCTCCCTTGCATCTCTCTATTCCTAGCTCAGAGGTCATCCCTTCCAGGGATCTCTGGTTTTCCCCACCCGTGTCCACCCCACCTCTCCCATTCCCTGACCTTACTCTTGTTTAGAACAAGTGGGTTCTCAGGAAGTATGACTGCTTCTTAGTTGACCAAGCCTCAAGTTTTGGCCTGCAAGACTTTGTACTCAAAATCAAACAGCTGTTTACTCAAATAGCACCTACTTTTGTTTTTTCTATACGCCTTTCAGATTAACATCATAGGCAGATTACTGGATTCCTTGTCAGGAGATCATAGGAATTCCAGTTCTTCTAGTGACTTGATATGTGGCTTTAGGCAAGATAGTCTCACTTTGGCCGAAGTTTGGCTGTAAAGTAAAGGACTAGACTAGAGGACCTCTAATATTCTCCTCAAAGCAAAATTCTGATCCAGTGAACAAACTTACTTCAGTAGTTTGGCCTAGTTTGCCATCTGCTGGCTATCTTGAGAACTTCACCTTCTGATCGTGCATTAGAAGTTTCTAATTAGAGCCCGGGGTCGATAAAACCAAGGTTCAGATCCAAATACCGGCCAGCCACCATTAAATAAATAGACAGACAAATAAATAAAAGTCTCTAATAGAATTCCCACTTTCCCGAATCACCAGCAACGAGAAGGGCTTTTCTTCACCCAAACAGTGAGCTTCCCTCCTGAATCCCACCAAATTCTTGTACACCATGCTTCTCCTTAGAGAATTCAGATTCTCACCCAGTTGTAGTCACTCCAAACACAGGGATTCTCACATCATTAGGCCACACTAAGAGAAACCAGGAGGCCAAGAAAGCTCATGTTTTCATGTTTTCATGCTGCTCCATAATTCTAGTTAGGAAGGAATTGGTTCAAAGTTAATTTATTCAGAGTGTGATTAACTTAACCTCTTAAAGCACTCATGAGAAAATGTTTGCATTTTTAATAAAATTTGCCATAAAGTAGGGTGATTCTTAATTCAAATCTAATCAAGTTCTTAAATTTACTAAAAGGGCCGTCCCGTGGCTCACTTGAGAGAGTGTGGTGCTGATAACATCAAGGCCACGGGTTTGGATCCCTATATAGGTTAGGTTACTTGGGAGAGTGTGGTGCTGACAACATCAAGTCAAGGGTTAAGATCCCCTTACCGGTCATCTTTTAGAATAAATAAATAAATAAATAAATAAATAAATAAATAAATAAATAAATAAATAAATAAATAAATAAATAAATAAATAAATAAATAAATAAATAAATAAATAAATAAATAAATAAATAAATAAATAAATAAATAAATAAATAAATAAATAAATAAATAAATAAATAAATAAATAAATAAATAAATAAATAAATAAATAAATAAATAAATAAATAAATAAATAAATAAATAAATAAATAAATAAATAAATAAATAAATAAATAAATAAATAAATAAATAAATAAATAAATAAATAAATAAATAAATAAATAAATAAATAAATAAATAAATAAATAAATAAATAAATAAATAAATAAATAAATAAATAAATAAATAAATAAATAAATAAATAAATAAATAAATAAATAAATAAATAAATAAATAAATAAATAAATAAATAAAGCTACTAAAATACACCCTTATTCGTCAATGTCCTTTTCCTGCCCCTTCCCCGAGAGCTCCCAGTACAGTGTTTGTTTTAGAAGCCCCCCACTTGCACAGGTTTTCAGTGGCTCAGAATGGCTGACTGACTTTTCCTTGAGAAGGGATCGAGATACATGCTTGTTGTGCCCCCTTTTCCCCTGAAAATTCCTGCCTGTGTTTGTGTAGCTTCCCAGTCCCCAGAACCACACTGTTGAGATGGACACACTGTAAACCCCTGGGTAACTGTCAAGTCACGATGCAGACTTCAGGTTGTTCTGCATGACATGCAAAATGTTTCTATTAAAAAAATTCTACTAAGGGTAGGATTTTTGGTATTCCCCTTCCTAGCACTTTTAAATTATAGCAAATAGATAATAAGTTTAGTCCTACCATTAGACACTACATACTATAGGATTTCCACTCAGATTAGTCTCTAATACCTGGTATTTAATTCCAAGGTGTTAATGACATAAGATACTAATATATCACCCATCTAGAAATACTTACATTTTAAGAGTAAATATCTGGGGGGTACAGTGACCAACCCAAAGGAATAACTCTTTGATAGTAGAATTTTAGGCATGTAAGAAATCTGGTGGGAAGACACTTTGCAGTTCAATGACTTTTATGACCACTCTCCAATTAGCACATGTTGGGTGAGATGCTAGTGATACTTAGGACCACGGATGGGCAAGGATGTTTATTTACTTCACGCATTCACTTGATTCCTAAAACAGACATTAACTACCTCAGGAAGAGAATTATCTTTTTGACTCTGGGGTATTGGTAGGAGACACCTGTGCTATAGTAAACTAGAACTTGCCTTGGCATTAAAGAGTTGGTTTTATTCCTGTTTTTCCCATTTATAAATCAGGTGCCTTTGGGCTAGTTCTTAAATTGTATACCTCAAGTTACTAATTCTATAATTTGTATAATATCATCTACCTTAAGGATTGTTCTGAAATACTAAACTAGATCATCCATTTGGAGGTTCCAGCTATGACTTCTGTTTATGTTAATACGGTGCCTGCTCCCTTTGCTGCTGGAAAAGTCAAAGGCACATCTTTCTTATCCTCTTTTTTTAAAGAATCCCATAGGGTAGACTTCCAGTATGAACATTATCTTGTGAGACTGCATCATCCCTTCTCTTCTTTTCTCTTTCTGCATATTATGCAAAAGAAACAAAACCTTCAAACACCAATGTCAGTGAAATTAGAAAATAGTTATGACTTGAAAATTAAAAGAAAATATATGTGCTGCCCAAAATAGCAAATATTGTCATGGAAGCTGCCTGGGAGAAAGAAGACAAGGTAATGGCCAATGGTAGCAAATCTCAGAAAGTGCCAGTAAAAACATACCTCTGAATGTGAAGAAATCGACCTAAAGTAATAAATTCTATATTTTGAGTACAAGTGCCATGAGATCTAGGGAGGGTGAGGCAGAGATTACTCAGAAGCTACACTAAGAGAAAGTTCCACAAAGAAACAGAAAATATCAGGCAGCAACAGATCTTAGAAAACACTAACAAAAATGCACCTTTGAAGGTGAGGGGCTTTCTGTAAAATGCAACAAGCAGAAGGAAGGAAATAATAAAGAGAAGAAATCAACGGTATGGAGAATAGGAAAGCAGTAGAGAAAATCAATGAAACAAAATGCTGATTGCTGTGATCTGAATGTGTCGCCCCAAAATTCCTATGTTGAAACTTAATTCCAAGTGTGATAATAGTAACATATGGGTCCTTTTGGGAAGTGACTAAGTCATGAGCGTTCCACCCTCATGAATGGGACTAGTGCCCTTAAAGAAAAGGCTGAAGGGGAGTGTGCTTGGCCCTTCCACCATGTGAGGACGCAGCAAGAAGGCACTTTCTATGAGGAACAGGGCTCCCACCAAACAACACATTTGCTGATGCCTTGATCTTGGACTTTCTAGCCTCCAGAACTGTGAGCTATAAATTTTGATTATTTATAAATTACCCAGTCTAAGGTATTTTGTTATAGCAGCCTAAACTAAGACACTAGTTCTTCAAAAAAAAAAAAAATCAATAAAATGTATAAACTTCTAGCAAGACTAACAAAACAAAAACAAAAGAGGGAAGACACAAATTACCAATGTCAGGAATGAAATAGGGGATATTACTATAGATTCTGCAGACATTTAACTAATAAGAGAATATTGCAAACAACTTTATGTTCATACATTTGACAAGTTATAAGAAATGGACCAATTCTTTGAAATTTACAAAATATCAAAACTCGATCAAGTTGAAATAGCCATATGACCATTAAAGAAACTGAATTCAAAATTTAAAAGCTACCAAAAAAGAAACCCCCAGACCCAGATGGTTCTACAGGAAAATTCTACCAAATGTTTGAAGAAGAATAAACAAAAATTTCACGTAATTCTACCAGAAAATAAAAGAGGAGAGAATATTTCTAATTAATTTTAGGAGGTTGGCTTTACCCTGAAGCAAAAACCAAAGATGAAAGAAAAAAAGAAAGGAAGAAAGGAAAGGAAGGAAGGAAGAAAGAAGAATGGAGAGAGGGAGGGAGTGAGAGAGGGAGAAGGGAAGGGAAGGGAGGAAGAAAAGAAGGGAAAAGAAGGAAGGTGAAAAACTACAGATCAATATCTGTTATAAATGTAGGTGCAAAATCCTCCATACAACATTAGTAAGCCAAATCCAATAATGTACAAAAAAAAATCATACACTATGACCAAATGGGATTTCAGGTAAGCAAGGCTGGTTCAACATTGGAAAATCAATCAATGTGATCTGCCATCTCAAAATCCAAACAAGAAAAATATAGTCATATGAATTGATGCAGAAAAAGCATTTGACAAAATCTAACACCTATTCATGATAAAAACTCTCAGCAAGTTAGGAATAAAGAGGAAATACCTCAACTTGATAATGCACCATTATAAAAAATTTACAGTTAACATCATACTTAATGGTGAAAGACTGAATGTTTTCCCCCTAAAACTGGGAACAAGGCAAAGATGTCTGCTCTTATCACTGCTATTCAACATAGTACTACAAGTTTTAGCCACTGCAATAAATAAAGAAAATAAATAAAAGGTATACAAATTGGAAAGAAAAAATAGTACATCTCTCTATATTTACAGATGACATGATTGTCTACATAGAAAATCCCAAGGGATCTACAAGAAACAACAACAACAAAACAAAAACTTCTTAGAACTAATAAGTGAGTTCAACAAGGTTGCAGGATATGAGATAAACAAACAAAACTAATCATATTTCTGTATACTAACAAAGAACATACAAAAACTGAAATTAAAAAACATCATTTACAGTCACTTCAAAGAAAATGAAATACTTACATATGTACTTAACAAAATGTATGCAGGATCTGTATGTTGAAATTACAAAATGCTGATGAAAGAAATTTAAAAGACCTAAATAAATGGAGAGACAAACCATGTTCACAAATGGAAGACTCAACGTGGTAAAGATGTTTATTCTCCCCAAATTGATCTATAGGTTTAATGCAATCTCTATAAAAATCACAGGAACATTTTTTGTAGACATAAACAACCTTATTCTAAAATTTATATGGAAAGGCACAGGCCCTAGAATAACTAAAACTATCTTGGTAAATAAAGTGGGAGGAATCACTACCAGATATTAAGGATTACAGTATAGCTACAATAATCAAGACAGTGTGGTATTGGCAGAGGAATGCTACATTGTTAAATGGAATAGAACACAGAACCCAGAAATAGACCTACACAAGTATGCTCACTGATTTTTGACAAGGTACAGAAGCAAATCAAATGGAGAAAGGACAGCCTTTTTAATGATGGTGCTGGAGCAATGGGCAATAATAAAATGAACCTCAACCTAAACCTCAGTCCTTACACAAAAATTAACTCAAAATGGATCATAAACTTAAGGCAAAACATAAAACTATAAACTTTTAGTAAAAAACATAAGCAACAATCTCTGGGATCTAGGGTGAGGCAGAACACTTAGACTTGATATCAAAAGCATGATCTATAAAGAACTAATAAATTGGACCCCATAAAAATCAAAAATGTTTTCTCTGGGAAAGCCCATTTGAAGAGGTTGAAAAGACAAGGTACAGATTGGGATAAAAAACTCGCAAATCACGTCTCTGACAAAGGACTGGTAACTAGAATATATGAAGAACTCTCAAAACTCAATGGTTTTAAAAAAGGATCCAACTAGAAAATGTGCAAAAGACACGAACAGACATTTCACTGAAGCAGATATAAGGATAGTTAATAAGACCACAAGAAGATACTCAATGCCATTCACCATTAGGGAAATGCAAATTAAAATCACAATGACATATGCACTCTGCACCACTGTTAAGTGCATACCTAAGTATTTCATTCCCTTTGGAGTGGTTGTTGGGGGTAAAGAGTTGGGGTGGAGTACAGAGTGAGTGTGCTGATCAGATCGCAGGGCAGCACCAGAGAACTGCTCAGAACCTTGACTGTGGTGGTGGATGCACGAACCTACACAGGTGATAAAAGTGAATAGAACTTAACACACACACACACACACACACGTTCAACTGGAAAAATCTGAATAAAATCAGTGTATGACATCAATATCAATATCCTGGCTGCAATGTTGTACTAAAATTTTGCAAAATGTTACTCCTCCATTGAAGGAGCCTGGGGAAATCATGTATGGGATCTCTTTGTATTATTTCTTATAACTATGTGTGAATCTACAATTATCTCAAATTTTTCAGTTAAAAAAGGAAGCGTTTCACCTGTTTGGGGGAGAAGTGGTAATGAAAGAGAAGGCTTCCCTGTGGACGCCAAGACATGAAGGTAAAGAAGGCAGCAGAACATGCAGCAAGGAGGCCCCCGGACAGGCATCAGGCAGTGTGGTAGGAGAACTTTCTCCACACGCTGAAGAAGGAGACTCAGCACGATGACGTTCATTTTGGACTCACCGAGTGGGCACAAGCAGAGGCATATTGTATCTCTGGCTTGGACTTATCAATAAATAAAGGGCTTGTTTAGAGTATCAGCCTTCTGGCTCAGCAGAAACTAGGAAACGAGCTGAAAAGTCCTGGTTGAAGTCTACAACCAGCAGTGTCAGCAATGAGGGGGGCTCGGGGTTACCCTGACAGTCCACCAGGGCCACCACTGGAATCTTATCATCACCTGACTTGCTAGTGTGCCTGTAACAAATGTCCTTTCAGTTTAAAGTAATACATGGCTTTTTGTCTAGGTGGCAGCTGGTTGGAATTTCAGCTTTTACTTTTGGCCAACCCAAAATGAAAGAAGTTAGCCCACATGGCCTGGAGGAGAGGAAACAGGTCAAATGCGAAGCCCAGGACCCAGCCCCCCAGTAAGGAGACAAGAGTCAGGAGAGATGGAGGAAAGCCCCCCAGCCCCGCTGTACTACCAGTGCCAAGACTGGACACAGACATTCGTGATGTCTTCAAAACTTGACAAACAGGTTTTCACTTCACATGACTCTTTAAAAAAAAAAAAACACAAACATTTTACTTATCAAAATCATATGGAATCTCTCGAAGTGTTTGTGCAAGTTCAATCTCTCTCTTACCTCATTATCCAGAGAAGAGTGAAAATTCTATTTGTGAAGTTAAAATCCCTAAATAATGATTGCTCATTCTATGAGAACTGTGCCTTCAGTCATCTCACAAATACATAATGTGCCACAGAATTAGATAAAGCAGAGCAGAGAGAGACCAAACTGGGGTTTGGCCACACAGACCACAGGAGCTCAGTGAGTCTATGTAAATAGGCCTGCTTTTTGGTTTGTCTGAAGAGACAGGGAGAGCTTTCAGCAAATGAATCTCTGGAAACAAATGTCTGATCCCAGACATTCCACTAGGTTCTATCCACGCTCTGTTCATTATTGAGAACTGTCCACCAATAGCATTTCAGAGTGCACTGCACAACCTGGCAATCTCACCTCTTTTTTAAAAATGGGTTTCCTTCCTTATTCCAGTGACCAGCCTGGGAAAAAAATGAATCTTCAAAATCAGCCAGGGCAGCAAATATTACGTGGACAAATGTACTATGTTGCACACACAACTAGAAAATAACCAACATGAACAGGAATTTAAACACTGTGTTTAAAAACCATGGAGCAGTCCCCTTACCCTTGGCATATATAGTATTAAACTGGGATCATAAACCCAAATGCCGACAATGGGCAGGCAGGTAATGCAGGCAAACATAGCAGGCCGGGGTGTACGCTAGGGTGTGGTGGGGACCGTGGCAAAGTGGAGAATGTGTGCTTCGTCTACAGGGACAGCACTAGTACCGATTAGCTTCTGGGAAAGCAGGCCCAGTAGCAGATCTTCTGGTTTTGCAAAAGCTTACAACCTAGATTTTTATATGAAATCTTTTGATTTTTAAATGTCTGTGACTAATTCTAATTTTTAATGCATTATCTGGGCAAATAGTGAGTTGATAAGCAGCATCTGAGCAGCAGGCTGCTAGTTCCTTACTGCTGACTTAAACTGTTTTTTTACATGATTTACCTTTCTCTTCTCTCTCCATCCCCAGGACTTAAGGGGCAAGAAAGAAGCACCCTCTGCAATCTGATCTGGGTCTGTTTTTTTGTTGTTGTTTTTTAATTCAAGTTTAGCCCCCAGCCTGTCCGTTTAGGCTGCCTCTAGCTGAGGTATCTTGGGAAACTTCCAGGCAGAGGAGAGGATGATTTGAAGTTCTCTATTTCCTTTTTGTTTCTGTTTATTTCACTGATGGAGTCAGAGCAGCAATTATGTTGTTACAGTAATGGCTGCTCGTCTTGCAAGGCAAGGAAAAGAGTAAAGGATGAGAGAAGCCCAGACAGAGGAGAGAAACAGCCTGATGGCTGTGACTACAAAGGCAATGCTTTGAGCAAGGGAAATAAACTATTTCTTGCTCTTAAAAACTCATGGTCCTAATACTATCTGTATTAGTCTGTTTCTGTTGCTTCTAACAGAATTCCTGAAAATGGGTAATGTATAAAGGAATGAAATTTATTTCTTACAGTTTCAGAGGCTGGGAAGTTGAAAGTCCGGTGACATCTGGACTCACATCTGGTGAGGGCCTTCTTCTGGGTGAGAACTCTCTACAGGGCCCCTTGGTGACCAGGGTGTCACGTGGCAGGAATGGGCTAAGCAAGAGATCTAATCTGCTAACTTGCTCTCCTTATAAAGCCAGCAGAACTACCTCATGAATTAATTAATCCATTCACGAGGACACAGTCCTCACATCCAACCTCCTCTCAAAGGCCCCACCTTTCAAGTACCAAAGTTGGATTTCCCACCCTCTTAACAGTGTTACAATGGGGGTCAAGTTTCCAATACATGAACTTCTCGGGGATGCATTTAACCCATAGCACTATCCAAAAGAACTTCAGCATCTGAGAAAGGAATAAAACAGAGAATATTTCCACTTAACAGCAGTGACTAATTTTTAAATTGCCGTATTGATAGAACTGGGGTTATGTGTGGCCACAAGAAATGAAGTTCCTGCTTGTAGCAGATGCTGCTGGGTGTCACTTCAAATCAATGCCACTCTCCTTCCTTACGGAGTCTTGACTGTGTTTAAGTACTTGCCCCTCCTCCCACATGTCTGATTCCCCTCATGAGGGATGGGTTTAGGGCAAACATGTAACCCAGCTGGTCACTGAGGTGTGAGAATGTACAGGCCTCTGGGAAAGGATTTATCACTATTAACAAGGCAAAGCCTAAAAGGAGATGGTCCCTCTTCCTCTGAATGTTGTCATGTCTGGATGTGACATCTGGAACTCCAGCTGCCATCTTGTGATCATGAGAGAAGTCAGTTTAAGGACAAATGTGACGTGCTGGTGGCAGAGTGGGAAGACAGAAAGACCCTCATCTCTGAAGTTATATTTGAATTAAATTGAACTACACCATTCCTTCCTCTGGAATTCTCGTATATGAGATTATAAATCTTTTTATCTTTTATGCCAATTTGAATTGAGGGTTTTTTTTTTACTAACAGCCAAAGATATGTTAACTGATGCAATGTTCATTTCTTTTTTTTTTTATTTTTAAAGATGACCGGTAAGGGGATCTTAACCCTTGACTTGGTGTTGTCAGCACCACGCTCACCCAGTGAGCGAACCGGCCATCCCTATATGGGATCCGAACCCGTGGCCTTGGTGTTACCAGCACCACACTCTACCGAGTGAGCCACAGGCCGGCCCGCAATGTTCATTTCTAAAGGTCTCAAAAACTTGTCATTTTTTCTCATCCAGAGTCATGTGGAATCATTCATTCATCAACTGTTAATTAGTGTAATGAGTCCAGTCACAGAGAAAACAAAAGAGAGGCCATGGCTTCCCTTGCACCAGAGTCCAGCTTGCTAACCTGGGTCCAGTTTGTTTACCGAGACCCCTTGTTCCTGAAGAATTGTGGATGGAGGGGTGGTAATATCCCTCACGCATGTATGTACATGAATACATGCATCCATGTGCACAGATACGTGTGGTACAGCATGAAGTAGGTTTTTGCCATGTAAATAAATACTTAAAAAGTATCACATCTTGGGTTTAATTTTAGAAATTAAAGATGACATTCAGTCTATAAAACATGATCTCTGTTACAGTCTCTTGTTTTCAGAGACGGAGGTTAGGTGAGGCCATGAAGAAAGCATACTGTCTGTAAACCATGATTTTCTGACACTCAACATTCAGAATGAGACAAGGGGCAAGACCACTTCACATTAAACATGGAGTCCTATTGTCCAGGAGTCTTCCAGTCACATCAGGCTCAAGTCTACTATTTCTAGCTTGATTCTGTCCCAAGATTCAATTTTGTAATAGCTGATGTGGCAAACTGCTAATTTCCTACCCAACATATATCCTCTTTTTTCTCTTATTAAAAGAAACGTGTCTTGTTTAGGGGGGTAGGGTGATGTGGTTGCAATGTCCCCAGGTGGAAAATGACATTTCTCAGTTTCCTTCACTGCTAGAAGTGATCATGTGACACAGTTCTGACCAAAACACAAAGGCTGAGGATTTCTGAGAAAGCCTTGCTTTCATGATATAGACCCCACCCTTTCCTGTTTCTCTTTCTTTTTCCTGAGGGAAGCTGGGGTGTGTTTGCTGGTGCTGCAGCAGCCATATTGTTACTGCTCATGAAGTGAAATTTAAGAAAAATCACAAAGATCTTGGCTCTGAATCCTTAGGTCACTGCACTGACCTGCACCGTTAGCCTCCAGACTTCTTAGGATATGAGAGAAAGTTAAACCTGTATCCTTTTTAAGCCATGGATATTTGGTTCAGTTTGGTTTTGTCACATGTATCCAAATGCAATCACTAATCAACATAGATACAACTGACAGCCTTAGATATTGTTCAGGTAGCCCTCTCAATCCACGCACAGTAACCATCCACCTCTTCTGTCTGTCAAGCCATATGTTATGTCACATATGTGGACCAAACAGAGTGGAAGGAAAGGCAGGAGGGAAATAGATGTTTCTGTGTTTTATCTGGGTCTCATTTGAGGTGATTAATTGGAAGACACAAAGCCCCAAGAGGTGAGACTCGTAGCCTTTTCTGGGCACATGGTGAGCACCGTTCTTTTGCTTTGGGAATGGCAATAACAGTTCATCATTGTTACTTCACATTGTCAGATTAAAGCAGGCTGTAGCAGAGGAAGTAAATAATGCAACTCTCACATCCTACTTAGATAACGCCTCATACATCCCCACTGGGTTAAAATTCTGTGCAATGATCAAATACCCCTGGTAGGAACTGAGAGGTAGACATTCTGAGGCTAGAAATTATACCACGCTGCTTGAAATGTCTGTTTAATGTGCTACTGAACTACTGATCATGAGCAGTCTGCCAAATTACCCAAAGCAATCCACCCTGTAGCACTTTTAAAAAAGGACGGTTTTTAGAAGAACAAAATCGAAGGTTACTATTCCTTTCTTTTCTTCTGGATTCTTCCTCCTGAGTATCCTTCTTTGCTGCAAGGATTTCTGAATATCGTCACCTCTTACAAGCAATCTTCTCTTCTTCCTGTATGCACTCACCTGGCCTGTGTGCTGTAAAAACAATCACTCGGCTCCTGCTTTTCCAGAGTCCCAGGCTGGATGCTAACTGTTCTCCAGAGTAGGAATGGGAAGAAATCAAAGGAGAAATTCCTTTTTCTTTTTTTTTTTTAAAAAGATGACCGGTAAGGGGATCTTAACCCTTGACTTGGTGTTGTCAGCACCACGCTCACCCAGTGAGCAAACCGGCCATCCCTATATGGGATCTGAACCCGTGGCTTTGGTGTTATCAGCACCACACTCTCCCGAGTGAGCCACAGGCCGGCCCAAAGGAGAAATTCCTTTATGGGCAAAAGGAGGAGGGGACATCAGTTATTTGTGCTTGACCACATATTTTGAGCACGTTCTCTTTTTTGATAGGGTCTCACAATTTTAGTCCCACATTCCCAAAGGAGAATCCTAAAAACTACATTTCCCAGCTGCCCTTGTAGCTTCAGGCATGTGATCTAGGTTCCACCAAACAGACACACTCAAGCCTCTGCTATGGGAGTGGGCTACAGGTAGAAGAGGCTTTCTGGTGACAGGCTTTCGTAGGCATCATGCCACCAGGCACAGTTGGTGGCAGAGGCAGAGGCAGTGGAAGAGGGTGCAGACTTGGGCAGTTCTGCAGAGGGCATTTAGGGGTAGTCATCTCATCAACTAGATTAGAGGCATGGCTTCAGGCATTGGAACTGCAAGTTTGGTCTTGAGCACGTTTCTTTGGTCTTCCCTGCCTAATATCCACTGATGCACAGAGAGACATGTGATGTAACTCCACTTGCAAACAAATTTAAGAAAGCTCTCCTTTTGGGGAAGACTATGTCTCTCAAATAGAGATTCTAATCTTGATCTGGGCTTGGTATGGAGGAGCCATGGGTCAGGAGATCAGAGTGAGCTGTTCCTACCTCTCAGTCAGAACCCACGGAGAAAAAGTGATTGCTGCTAAATCACAGGATCGTGTATGTCTGCTCTAGGAAGACAACCAAACAAGGGTCAGTCTGTCTGGTTTATCCTAGAAGTGGTTTCCTACAACTAGGAACATTTTTTCCCTGCCCATTACAGAAAGTAATGCCACCATTACAGAAAGCTTCCCCTGAGTCTGGAAGATTTTTTTCTTCTTTATGAGTGTCCTACTGGAGGGCAAATCCTTCTGAGAGAGTTAACCCCTTCATCACTAGCTGCTCAAAGGCTTCAGTTGACACAGTCAGGATTGAGTTCTTTGGAAAGAGGCTCAAGAGGGTCCTAAGATGGAGAACAGGAGCCCTTAAGAGGAAGGTGGTAGGACACGGAAAATACATTTGACATATTTCCCTGGGTCTGGCTATGTACAAGTTGTGAATCAACATAGTTCTAAAAGAAAATAGAAAGAACACATAACCTCTTATGTGGTTCTTTGACAAGCAAGATAAATCTCTAAGGTTTCGAGTGTGATTTTCCTAAATGAAGAAAATCTAAACATATGGCAAGGAGCTTCAAAATCTGTTAATGTGCAAATGTCATGATAAAAATGGAGCTGGTTAACAAACTTCCAGGCCACATTCTCTGAAAATGGAAGAAAGTCTCTTGAACTCATCCTATCCTTTTGCCGTGGAGCTGACTAAATCTGGCCCTGGGAACTATTTCTACTTCCAGACTGGCAATGAAATTTTGAAGAAACAGTTCTACTTGCTAGGCTTAAATATACTGAAGGGGGTGGGAGTTAAAATGAGATAATGCAGAAAATCTAGTGACCGTGGATGTTTAGATCCCAGTTTCATCTACTATGTGACCTTGGACAAGTCACCTGACCTCTCTTATCCTCTGTTTCCTCATCTATTAAATGGGAATAATAATTCTCAGCTTACTATTATGAAGAGTATATCAATAACATCAGCAAAATACCTGGTCATGGTAAGGACTGAAAATAATGGAATTATTAGGTGATGAATAGGGCTAGGCTTCATCTTCAATCTGGCCCATCAGATGGTAGCTCCTTGTGGCAGCTTCTAGAAAGGCTGTAACTCACTACAGGAATTCAGTAAGTGGCCTTCAGAGGTGAGAACTAAAAATTCAGCCTGAGTTAATCAGGGAGCACCCAAGTACATTGTCAAGCTGTTTGTTAATCTCTGCCACACTATTCTCTCATTTGGGATTGAAATAAGCAAAACAACCTGCCCTTTGGACAATGTGTTTAAGCTTTTATTGTGAATGGTAATAGATTGGGGCCTTGAATCTAATCAACAAATAGCCTAGATGTAAAAAGCATTAACTGGAAGACTCTTTTTGGTCATTTGTTCACAGCAAACAAGTTCAAACCAGAAGATGCTGCTTGAAAATCATGAATTTAGTTAAGGTTGAAAGATACAAGAATAGGTAAGTATTTTGCACAAAGGAAATCTTGTTGATGATACAGGAGAATCGATGCTTGCAGAAACAGTCTCTTAAGGATTTTGTTTTGCTCCTTCGAGAGAGGCCGTCGTTGTCATTGTCCATTCAGCTGGGGGTCCCTTCCTTCACTTTGAGAACCTGAAGCAGAGAGCCTACCAACTGAAAAAGGATTAGAAAGAATTAAGCAAACAGTTGTGGTGCTGACGTCTAATATTAGAAGTAAATCCATCCCCAACAAACCCTAAGCATCACTTGGGAGCTTGTTAGAAGGGAAAATTCCCCGAGTCAACCCCAGACCTAATTTGAGGGTGGAGCCCAGCAACCTGCTTTCACAAGCCCTCCAAGTATTCTGAGCATGCAGAATTCGAGCACCATAGCTGTCCCCTGAGAGAGAAGTTAACTTCCACTTTGTTTTTCTTTTGAGCTACTGCAGTTTAGGGTCTTCTTGTTATATCAGCTTAACTTGTACACTGATATGATCACTCAGCTATGTTTTAACTAATGTTGAGAATTAAATCTATTATCTCCAGGCATGTATTACTAGAGTAGCAACTGAATAGGGGACTCAGGGAATGTGGAATTTTAATTCTTACTTTGCTTACTTTGGCAATGCCTCATTACACAAATCAAAGCCAGTTTCTGGATTATGCAATTACGCATTACAAACCTACAATTGCAAATGGTAGTAGTGTGGGCAACTTGGGAAGAGGAGTTCATTTGGGTTTCTGCCAGTTCCAAATTTAGTGTGGTTTGCTTGTTGTGGCTTCTGCTCAAATTAACTAAGACTAAAGAAAGAATGAGTAGCTATAATTTAAAAAAAACCTCTTGGTTCCCAAACAGCACTCTTTACCCATGAGGAAACACTTTTCATCCAGACTAGAGCTTATTACTCTTCCCGAGATTCTCTGGCAATTCAGATTCCCCAGCTTCCAGACCAGCCATTTGTTTCTAATAAAATTATGAATATTCTCAGGCAAGTTATTACCTGCTCTGCAGCTCAACTGTTTCAACCAGGTGCTAATGAGCCCAGGGCCTGGGGTTTGGTACCCACGCATGCCAATTAGGTTTACTTTCCTCTGGGAGCCCAAGTTGCACTATCAAGGGCCACCAGCCTGCCTGAAGACGTCACCACTCATCTTGCTATATGAGCCACTGGTCATAAAAGGGACCAGTTGAGGATGTGGGAAAAAAAATCCGTGGAACTCCACATTGGCTCAAAATATTGAATGTGAGAGGTTTGGCTCCAGGGAAAGGACGTAAAGCTAAAAGGGACAAGAGACCTTGTGTGTAACCTAAGAAAGGTAAGGCCTCAGGAGGCAAAGGGGTCCATGGGTAGTCCAGCTTCACTCTGCTCCTTTACAGAAACTGTCAGAGTAATCAGAGGCTTATTAGTTATTCTTGACTGTGTGTTACTTTTTCTATACTTGGAGCTTCCTTAGGAGCATTTCAAATATTAAGAAACAAAATCTTTCTATTCTCTGTACTGATTGATGGGACAGTGAGAATAGTCCCTTAAAAGTGAGGACAAACTTACACATTTACTTCATTTTCATAACAGCCTCTGTAGTTCAACCCCCCTACCCCTTTCTTCATGTCCACCAAATAAAAGAAAAAAATCTAAGGCTGCAAAGAAAAATGAATTGGGTCTAAGTTACAAAAGGAAACCAAAGGCCAACTTAAACGTTCATTGAAACTCAGAACCATCCACAACCACATCCAGGACTATGGATTGGGCTCTGGAGCCGACCTGAGCACTGTTTCATGTTATAGAAACCATGGGGTAAAAGTTCTACTAATTACAGAAGAGAATTATAAGATTTGTGAGAAAGGCATGGTCAAAAGAAAGATTAAGGTTAACCTTGAAGATTATTGTCCATAATTGCTATTAAAGTTCTACAGCTATTTGCCATGATATAGTATTCTAGATTCAGTGCACATTACACAAACCTTTTCTGAATTCGGGAATATCTTTCTCATCAAAACATAGGAAATGCTCAGAGTTTCTAACTACAGCTCTGGGAGAGTTGGCAACAGGACTCAATGTTTTATTACTAAAATGGGAGAAGAGAGCATATGTGGATAGTTTTTAATTTTAAGACAAGTCCTTCGGCCTCTGAAAACTCCTGCTGCTAATTTTGGTAATGCTTGGCTAAGTTCTTAATCTTTTCTTTTCTCTAACTCTGGGAGATATATGGATTCCTAATAGAACTACTTTCTTGGCACTCCCTCTTTTTGAATAAGATAATTGTAAGATTTCCATAATGACATACTTTCATTTAGGTGGAATTTCCAAAGTAAGAGGAGTGAGAAACTGTTTTGGTCTCTGCAAAGACTAACTGTTGAGTTTGTGTTTCACATTACTGGGAAATATTTCCCAAAGAATAGTACAAAAGCTTGCAGTAAGTAGCTAGTTATTCAACTTGAGGTGGAATGAAATGGAACAGACTTTCTCAACTTGTAGAAAGAAAAACACTGCATTAAAGGATAAAGTAAAAAAGCAAGGACTGATTATAAAAAGATGACCTTGTCCAGCTCACGTTGAGATAAGCATTGTCCCCTTTAAGCAGTCACTCTCCATGACTGCCCACTCAATCCATCCCATAATACTGCCACTCAGAGACCTTTGTAGAGCTATTCTTTTGTAATTGCCTTTGAAGCTTACAGAATAGTCTTCTGAATTTGGTGGGAACTTTTGATCCTTGAGGAAGGTGTTGAATTTTTCAAAAGATTCCAGAGATATGCAGAATCAGGTTCAGGAAATAATGCAACTCAAACTGGATTTTGATGTTTGGTTTGAAAATGAGGCATTATAGATTAATAGCACGATTGTGTGTGTTGGTGGGGAATGTATTTTATGAATAAGCTATGAGAGCATGTCCATTTCAGTATGTGTAAAAACTCTTTTGGGGGGTTTTGTGGTGGCAATCTTTGTTACTCTGTAGACAAGTGAAAAGGGTATTGCTATTGGATATCCACCCATGGAAACTCTAGAAAAGCACTTAATCAAGAAATGGCAGGGCCAGCTAGGGGCTGAGAAGTCCGCCACCAGTTCACAGAGCCCTCAGAGCATGTGACCCATCAACAAAGAAGAGAGCTGATCACATAACATCTGTAACACAGGTGTGGAACAGAGAATCACTCAGGGCTTTGTACAAAGTTGGTTCTTATTTCTGTATTGGTTGATTTATTTATTTATATTTTATTTATTTTTCATTTTATTTTTTATGGTAACATAGTTGATTGTATCTATATGTGGGGTACAGAGTTGAATATCAATACCTGTGTGCAATATGTGATGCTCGAATCAGATAATTAGTATATTCGACATTATACAATATAATAGTTTTTGGGGCCCTTTACCAATTCCTTCCTTACCCCCCCCCCCCCCCCCCCCCCC
>NW_007728153.1:140842-180152 GCF_000696425.1 Galeopterus variegatus | reverse complement strand
TGCTCGAATCAGATAATTAGTATATTCGACATTATACAATATAATAGTTTTTGGGGCCCTTTTCCAATTCCTTCCTTTCCCCCCCCCCCCGTATTGGTTGGTTTAGTCCAGATTTTCTTTCTGAATAAAAGCTACTAAAGACTTTTTCTCTAGGGACTTAGTGCGACAAATGAATTTGTAGGTTGCATTTAGCGTGTAAAATCCACAGTGGACCAAAGGGCAGTGAAACATAAAGCCTTCCTCCAGAGAAGCCAGCTGAGCCTTGTCAAAGTCAGCCCTGAGCCTCTGCAAAGGGATCTGTCAAAGAGTTAACCACCATGAAAGAGTGAAGGAGCGAAGTGTCCAAGCTCTGTGAGTGAAAAGCAATTTTATTGTCAGAAACAGTGAGAAGCAAGGCCTGCTACTGCATCCTGCATCCTTCATATTTATGATCACTGAGGACCATTTTCTGGAAGTCGTCTTGCATGGCACAGACTGTTGGAGGCAGACTGAGCACAGGCTCTTGTCCTAGTTTCCCCAATGAAAATCTCTGTGACTAGTCTCAGCTTCCTCACCTCTAAAATAAAGAGATAATAGAACCTTCCTCCTGTGAGCATAAGCCAAGAAAATGGAGGTAAACTGCATAGCTCACTGTTATAAGAAATGTTCAATAAATCTATCCACTATTTTTTAAAATTATTATCATTTTTTTTTTTTAAAGATGACCAGTCAGGGGCCGGCCCGGTGGCGCACTGGATAGTGCGCCGCTTGGGAAGCGCAGCGGTGCTCCCGCCCGAGGGTTCGGATCCCACATACAGACCGGTTCCCGCTCACTGGCTGAGCGAGGCACGGGAGCGACGACGAGGGTTGCAATCCCGTTGCCGGTACCCGGTCTGGTACAGGGGCAACACTGAGGGTTGCGATCCGTTGCCGGACACGGAAAAAGACAAAAAAAAAAAAAAAAATGACCAGTCAGGGGATCTTTTTTTTTTTTTTTTTTAAAACAGTCAGGGGATCTTAACCCTTGACTTGGTGTTGTCAGCACCACGCTCTCCCAAGTGAGCCACGGGCTGGCCCCAAACTAGCTGTTATTATTATTGTTATTGAAATTATTATTTTTGGCTTTTATTATAAACTTCAACGAAATGTCTTAAAAGTTAGTAATAATCATTTCATTACCAGTTGCTAGCTTTCTTCCTATAAATTTTATTCTCTCTTTTATCCTGTTTACTGTCTTTGTATCTAAACATTGCCAGCTTGGTATAATTATTTTTTCCTATCCTCAATAAAGTTATATACAAGACAAATCAGTTGACCTCGGATATGGTCATCAAGTTTTGAGTTATTAGGATGAAACCTGAACTAGGTAATCTTGGAACAAATACAAAGAAATACTACTTTGTATGAAGTAGCAAACAAGAACATTCTCTCCTGAAATTGTCTACAAATAGGCTTTTCCTTCCACTAGTGTTCATCAAAAATAAAGATATCTGTAGACCCTCAGGGATTTAGTCAAATAGTCTATGGCCTCACTATCAGAACATTCCGGTAGGGCCTGGCAGTACAAAAAAAAATCCTACTAATGGGTAATTTTGAATAAACATGATTGCTAGTAAAACTCATATATTGGAGGTTGGAACCAATGCCCTTTTGATGTGCTAAGAGGAAAAATAAACTTACATCAAAAAGAAAAAATAGCATGAAAATTGTCTACCAATTTGCTGAGCATATACTGCTGTTAGCCTGATGCAGAGGCTGTGAAGGCTTATATCATAAACAATTTTATTCTTCTCTGGTTAAACGTCCCCTCCTTTCAACTCTCCCCAAACACCTCCCACCCCACCTCTCAAGTATGTTTGCTTTACCCTTGCATTTTGAACCTACATCTTTAAAGTTGCTGCTGTCCTCTGAATCCCAAGTAGACTGGCGCTCGCCCAGGGGATGGAGATGAGGTGACTGCCAGCTTCTGTTCCTCTTTGCTTCTATGAGACCCAGCAAATGCTTTGCGGCTTCTTCCCATTGAATGTATCCCCTTAGCTGCTGCTTCAGGCTCCCACCCTCATAAACATATGGGAACTCTCCTGTGCTCTTTTTTCCCATTAAGTGTCCTGTAAACAAAACAAAAATGAACAAAACAGAATGCCACAAATTTAACCAAGGGGAATGAATGAACTAGAAATTACAAAGGACACCAACTATGTTTGTGCTTCTTCTTCCCAAATGCAGAATAAATAGCATTTTATTATTTGGAGTTAGTTCATAAATGACAGACAGACTTTGCTCCCTGTTCAAAATGTGCAATGAGCTGGACAGAATTCAGAACTGCAACCCAGCAGCCCTGGGTATGGTTCCAGCACCTCTACTAACTAGCTTGGCAACCTCTGCCAAGGCATTTAGCAGCCCCGGGCTTTGTTTTTCTTGACTATAAAATGAATAGGGACGACTAGATTAAATCTAAGAAACCTACCATATCTAAAGTTCTACTATCAATTCTATGTGCACAAAATTCTATTCCCAGCTGAAAGATGGAGTTTAAACATCTTCAGCCAATTTTGAATTGCTGCTGAAAATAAAAGTCTTGGTCCTTTTCTTTGTGTGATTAAAAAAAAAAAAAAAAGTGTTGCTTTCCTCTTACGTGTAACACAAATGTACCAGAAGAATTTTTCATTTAAACTTTCTCAGAATTTTAGCTGAGATTGAATCTAGAAAACATCACCTAGATATTACGTTTTGTTAAGAGTGTAATGAAAAACAAGTCAAAAACATGTTCTGATCAACACTCCCCAGCCACATAAATGCAGTATTTTCTCTTGGATGTTTGAAATGGTCAGTGAAAGTCTATCAATGGCTCAGGGATGGTGCCTGTCATATAAATAAATAAAACTGCTGTTAAGGAGGCCAAACCACAAAAGCAAGGTAATTCATGCATACAAGTGAGGATAACATAGGGTCAGAAGTGGATATAGAATTCAAGATCTGCTTTCTTAACATGCTAGCCCATTGCTTAAATATACTCTTGTGATCTTATTTACATTCTGGAATTGATTTTCACCAGCTTTCTGTAATTGGGCTTTATAGCAACTTTGGAACTTCTAACATCAATAGAACTATGGTGCTTTCAATTTAAAGCACACAAGGAAAAAGGTCTTTGTGGTTCCAGCGTTGACTGGCATTAGAAGTATTTAAAGCGATCATCATGGGAATTTAGTCACTTCAAATTGAAAGAGGCCTCTTCCCAGCAGTTCTATCCACAAACAGAACGGCCCTTGCTGTAACTGTATTTCTTTCATGTGTATTGCAATTTACAGTTTACACAGTTTTAAAATGTGGACTATTGCATTTGATCCACCCCATAATAGGTTTGGAGAAAATGAGGCTTGGCAGAGGTCACACAGATATAAGCAAAGATCTTAGGACTAAAATCAGCTCACAGTATAGACTTATTATTCTGCTTTGAAGTGTCTTTTAACTTCCTAAGAGCATAAGGTAGCTAAAAATCATTGTAGGGTCTGGAAATAAGGATAAAATCTACTACAGGCTTTCTAATGTTATAAAAAGAGACTGACTATATATCAGTATATTGTGACTCATTATGTGACTCAGAAAAATTAATTCTGTGAGCATTGGGGAGTCTTAAAGTGAGGTTTTACTGCATCGCAGTGTGAGCACTTCTGAGGTTGCCTATAACATGACACAATATCATGAAACAATTTCAAGACCCTGTTGAGGATACTGTTCCAATGGAAGGAATAGAATTCTGAATGAATGGCTCCTTGCTTATCTGCTTGGCCAACTCGGTGCCCAAAAATCCGCTAAATAACCTTGCTCTCAGCCATAACAGTGATTATGTTGCACAACTTCCTAGGAAGTAGTGATGTATTTGGCTTTATTTACATGGAGGAAATTGAATCATGATGATTGGAAGGCAGGATTAGAACCCTGATGTTCCCAGTAATGACCTTGGTCACTGTTGCACTTCCTAATTGCCTATCATCTCTTATTATTCTGGAAATAAGAAATGAGTTATTTTATTGCCAATGAAGCAGAGAGGTAATGGAGATATTTTTACAAATAAGAACTTCATTTTGGTCTTGCCTGAATAATTTTGTGGACTTTTCTAAAATGGGAAGATAACATCATCCTTCATTCTATGATTGATTTAACATTGATCCTTGTGATATTGTACTGCATTTTAATACTTGCATATATCGGGTGTGTGTGGTATTCAGCTTCCCACCCCTAGATCCACAGACTAGTTATTGAGGAAAGCATGCCGTCCTAAAACATCCCAGGGGATCACGCATACCCAGGGTCCCTTTTCACTTTTGAGCTGGCTACTGTCAACCAAGTTATTGTCTCCATGACAACATGGATGCTATGCCCACTTCCTCTTCTCCTCACATCACAGGTCATGTGTCCATATCATGATAACAGAGATCTCAGCATAAACAAAAGACAGGCATTTGAAAAAATAAAACCTGACTCAGAGAAAAAATGCTTTTGTCCTTTTTAATTACTTAAAGAAACCACTAAATGGCAGGTTTGAAAGATAAATAAATATTTTTTGAAGTCAAAATTTGAAAATTACCCTGATTTAGGAAAATATACACTGAGATATAGATTTAAATGTTGAGTACTTCCAAGAACTAGTTTTTCTGGAGCCTCACTGAAAACTATATTTCACCGTTTCTAGGGCAGCACTACAAGGTCAAGCCAATCTGTAGCTGAATACTGGTGGTTCCAAATTCAATCTCCTGGGACATGCCTCACATCAAAATTAGAGTCACAGCTAACATTTTGTGGGAGTACAGGGAATAGTCACCAGTGTCAGTATTGACATATACAGTGTTTTCATGACACACACAAAACATATCCATGAACATCAAGCCAGATAAGAACCTGTGAAGCTTTCAAGCTGTTGACTTATCTTCCGTTGCCGCTTCGCTCAGCCACAAGAAGCAATTCACTTCACACATTTGCAGATGTGTGCTGACAGCTTCCGCATGGACGGTGATATGCAGGTTTCGTTTGATGTGATTAAAACTAAACCTCGCGACTTTGGTGATTGGGGGGTAGACGTTTGCTTGGGATGACTGAAAGCTAAATTTAAAATCTAACAACGTCATTCCCCTTGTCAATGCTCCTGTTCCAACAGAGGGCATGTCTACCCAAAGCAAACTTCTCCTCAACCACAAAGCAATGTTAGGCCCAGATGTGATTTTCCGCTTCTCCTACCTCTTTCCCTTGCTCTTCCCCAACTCTGCACAGTCAGTAAAGGGAGAAAAAGGAAAAAGAGTTCATCTGAGAATAAATAAGAAAATCATATTTGGGGTTGCCACTAGCTGATATACTTTTGAGTTCAGAATGCCCAAATACCACCATGAAGGGTCATTAAATTCCAGACACCCTAAATACCTGGGGACATACGTGCTCCAGCAAATCAGCGCTGTCTTAGCTTGCACTAGAAATAATACGATGCTGGCTTCCCAGCTAACTCTGTCGTCCTCCTTTTGGCCTACAAGGGTTACCTAATGATAAGCCTTTTAAGCACAAAAATATAGATGAGCAGAAAGAGGCTGGGAATCTGGAAGTTTCATTCTACCTTTCCAGCCAGTGGCTGGACCAGACAATGGCCACTTGATTTTAGCTCCCAGAAACTCTTTTTTAAAAGTATCAATTCTGAGTTTGGATTTTTCAACACCATCTAAGTACCCTTCATTCTTAAAATGCAGGGTTTCTTGGCTTCCCCCATGCCAACCTCTCCTCTCCACACCAGACTCCTGGGTTCCTCGGGTCCCTCAGCGATCACAAATCTTCTCATCCCCGGACTGTCAAGACTTGGAAAATGATTCTTTTAGCGACAACGAAAACTACTGTATTGCAACCCGAGCTCTCACCTCTCAGACAAAAGCACACGCCACACGGAGGAGCTGAGGGCGCTACGGTTCCAGCCTCACTCTTTCCTCACCATTCTTCCTCGTCTCTGCACTGAGATTCTGTATATTGATTGATATTTGAATTAGCTAGTACCTTTCTAATACACTGTTCCTCGCTCCTAAGTAGATGATTAAGGAAATAGTAACACACACACACACACACACACACACCCCTACCTTAAATCTCGTTAGAGATCTTACCAGCTTCCCAGGAAATGATGGGGTTGTGGTAGTTGGATTTGGGGGACGGGGGTGCTGGTTCTGAGAAAGTTAGACTCTTTGCATTTGACGGAGGCTATGCTTAGAGAGGCGGAGAGCCCGGGGAGATGTTGGGTGAGCGCGAGGCTGGCCGGCTGCTACTTGCGTCCCAGCTGCGCGAAAGCGGGCGCCCTCCCCACCCGCCGCGTGGCGGTCCGGTTCCGAGTACCGGGACGAGGGAACCTCCAAGCCCGTGCCGGGAGAGCCGGACTTGGCAGATGGAATGGGAAAGGAGGTAGGGCAGAGGGTGAAGTCGTGAGTCTAGAGAGGAGGAGAAAGAGCAGCAGCTCAGGGGTCAGAGAAGCCGGGATGAGCTTGGAGAGCAGGCGCGACTCCCAGAGCTCCGAGTCTACTGGCTGGAAAGAGGGAGGGATGGGCAAAAGGGCAGGGAAAAGAATATCGCTGCAAAGGGAAGGGAAGGTCTGAGAAAAATCAGAAGAGCAGAAAGAGGCAGGATTCAGGCACTGCTCTCTAAACAGATTTGAAACCCAGGGCGGGAGCGCTGCGCGCCAGGTCCCCACACCTGTGGCTTTGCCGGGCGCAAAGGCGCAGCCTGGATTCCAGCCCACGACGGTCGGAGTCAAGGCCGCCGGGCTGGGCCAGGGTTCCGAGACGCACCCGGAGGACCCCGCTCCCCAAAGTTGTTCAAGGAGAGAACAGTGCCAGACAGGGTTGAGATTAGGTGAAAAAGGAGGCGTTGGGCAGGTGCGGAGGGAAGGAGATCTTCACATAGGGTTGGGGTTTTTTGGAGAGCTGTGCGCGGGCTGGTGTGCCCTGGGGAAGTGGGGTTTGCGGTGTGGACACAGACTGAAAGCCAGCGGGAAAGGACAGAGGCTGGTGAGGGGCCGATGGGCTTCCCAGGATGGGGAAGGTGGGGTGGAGTTTTAGGAGAACGGCCTAGGTGTTTCGGTAGAAGGGTCGGAGCAAACCCAACCCCGAAAGCTAGTCCCCGGAAACGCTGAGAGATGGGGAGACAGGTCCCCTCCGGCTGGCGGATACCGCCAAGGTCAAGGGCGTGCGGCTCCCGCGGGCCGGACACTCACCCACAGCCCAGTGGTTGCCGCGCGGGTACATCTTGGCCAGGACGGTCCCTCCGCCCGCCGGCACCGGCGTCGCTGGCCCCCGGGGGGCCTGGCAGAGGACCAGCGCCAGCAGGACTAGCCAGAGTTCCAGGCCGCGCATGGTCCCGCGGGAAGCCCCAGGAGCGCCGCGGCGAGGCTGGGCGAGGCTGGGCAGGCGGTGCGCTCTCCCGGTGGAGCAGCGACGGGAGGACCAGGACCTCGGAGGAGCTCGGTCGCGGCCGCCAGCACCACTGCTGCAGCCTCCACAAAGGCACGGACTTTATATGCAAGCCCAGGCGGGGGGGCTGGGGGCTCGTCGACCGCGGACCCGAACGCTCTGACGTCTCCCTATAGCTAGCCGGGGCGCTGGGACGCCCGGCCCGGAAAACCATCCATCTGCCCGCGAGTGATGGAAAGGCTGAGTGTACGCGGCCCCCTCTCCCTTTCCCACATCGCATCAATTCCTCCCAGCCTCGACGCCTTCGCTCCAGCACGATTTAGTGAACTCCTGCCTCTCCAGCCTCACCCGGGCGCCTCCTGCGTTAGGTGCTTTCCGATCCCCCAAGGGGCAGCGGCGACCCCGTGGCCTGATCTCAGGGGGTGGAGAGGGGCGAGCACGAAGGATGGATGCTTTGGGGCTGGGCTTCTCTGGAGAGCGTTGGAACCGTGAATGCGACGGACTTCTGATCCATCCCCAGTCCTTTCGCTCCATGGACCACCTCCTCGCAGTCCCAGCCCATAGACTTCGGACCCTGCCTCCTTCCTGCAAATCTCTCCTCCACCTCACCCTTGTCTTCTCCACCAGCAGCAGTGCCCTCACCCCACCCTGCTTTTCCGAGGTGCCCCTGCCCACTTGTACGGCGAGATGGAGGATGGAGCTAAAGACATGCTCTGTGAACAGAGCTAAGTTTGATTCTACACATGGCCCCTTTCACAAGCACACTGCTTCTGTGTAAAAGACGAGGGAGCTGCTTTTATGCCGCCGCCCCGAGGCTACATCCCCAGAAAGCTCAAACTGTCCCTAAACTGCTGCGTACACACCTCCCTAGAGTTGCTCAACTTTCCTCTTCTCCTCTGTTTTCAGATCTAAAAAATGGTCACCAGCCCAATTCCCAAGGTTCTAAATGCCATGGATACAAAGGGGACAGGCACCATAGCAATGCGACAATAAATAGAAGCTGGTAGGATGCTGTTGCCCACGTTTTGGCTGCAGAGCTGGTCGTGTGGCTGTGTTTGGAATAGGAGAGGTCTTTCCCTCACCAAATGCTGGTGAACTGCTTCCTTGGTGAGCCTAGCGTTCCATGTCAACACCGTGTTGATACTGATAAAATCAATGTACACTTTTGTCTGAATATCTGGTGATTCAATATATTTATGCCATTCTTAGGAAATTACACACACAGATTGCATGACAGTATTCTTGGAAGAGTATTTCTGTGCATATGTCTGGCTCTAGGGGGAAAATGCTAATTTTAAGATCATTAATGGGAGCCAAGGAAATACAATAATACTATCCCAAGGGAGTGATTCAAGTGGAAATCAAAAGAAAAAAGTCTACAATTGGCCTGGACTCCATTCCTCCTGGGTTCCCCGCCTCTGCATTCAATCCCCAGGCACCCTCAGTAAGCAGGTGTTCTATTGACAGGTAACTGACCACCCAAAGGCTTGCCACCTGCCTCTCAGTGAGGTTGCTGGAGCACAGGGACCTGGTCTTGCTCCTCTGTGTGCCTGCAGACCACCTGTATCATAGTGGTGCTCATTAAGTATTTGATGAATGAACAACTAATCTAAGAAATGCTCAGGTCTAAAAGCCTTTTACAACCTCTTTGGAGGAGCATTAAACCCTTATCTCTCCAGATCAAGTTGTAGAAAAATGTCCTTTCTCCTTAGTCTGATGAAGATTATATTCAGAATCTTCTAAATGTAGTTTTCCCTCTATGAAACTATGGGAAACCAAATGTAGAGATATTCAAGCCTGGGATGAGCTCTACAGAAAGCACAACTCTTGTTAATTCAGGCAACCCGCTGTTTCTTGTGTCCATGGCAGGCCAGGAGGTACTGGGGCCCCTCCATTAACCTCAGGTCTTGCTCTAAGTACCCCAATCCACAAGCTTTCTGCCCGCAGACTAGGGCTGGGCCATTTGACATACTCTGACACCCTATAAGGACAGCAACTGTTGTTCAGGGCTGCTTCCCCAGTGGCTGGCCCAGTCCTAGGCACAGAGAAGGGACTCTATAGTTGTGAATGGATGCATTGTCCTGCAGGTGTAGGAGGCTGAGTCCAGTCCCCTGATCAGAAAAGACAATGAATTGTTTCCTGCTAGAGAATGGAGCCATTGCATGTTTAATTCATCTGGTATGAATGAGCCCCAATAGATCCTGGCTGGGTGTCCTCTCATATACCTTTTAAAATGCTCACCACAGCCTGCTAGGTAGAGATGATTAACCCCACTGACTTGTTCAGAGGAAAGCTAACCTGCTATGAGGAAGAGATCTCACAATGCAATGACCCACTCGAAAAGGAAGCGTGTTTCTTTTTTGTCCAGGGCAGCTGTTCCAGGTTGGCAGGCAGCTCTGTTCCACACGGATATTCAGGAACCCAGGTTCATTCCAACTAGTGCATCTACCATTCCCCAATGCAGTGCAACTCCAAGGACTGGCCTACAGGGTTAAGGAGCTTGCATCAGAATGTAAATCAATGCACACTTCCTTCATTGAGAATGTCTTGCTATGGAAGAAAATGTCAGCTGATCTATGTTTAGTGATGTCATTGATTTGCATTCTGGCACAAATTCTTTATCTTATTGTGGATGGGTAACAAATAGTTTGGGGATGAGCAGCTGATCTATGGACCATATATGATTAGCACTGTCCTACAGCACTGTTTCTGTCTGCATGGCCTGGGTTGCAGCTAGCCGGAAGGAGAAAGTGGAAGAGGCATGCCCACTATCTTAACGTGCCAGCCCAAATGTAGCACTTACCTCTTCTGCTCATATTTCATTGGTAAAAAGTCAACCAGGGTTGGAGTTGTCATCTTCGGAGTCAGTTACGTGCCTGGCCCTGATTGTATCACTGTGGAAGATGGAGCAATGGAGTTTGATGGACAGCTGAGAAACTCTGCCAGAACCAGCCTAGTGTGTCTCAAGCACTTAGAAATTCTTACAAGTTTTAATAAAATTGAACTAGGCTGTACAAGATTGATCAGTAGAGAAATCACTTCACGAGGAGAAGCAACTAGACTCTAGCCCAGCTCCTCTGCCCCAAAGTTCTACATCCCTTAGAGGATCTCTTGCGACCACGACAGACAGCACCCCTTACACTCAATGGGGGTGCTATACCCCCTTATCACTGTAACTCACCCCCTTCACTGATTTCTCCATTCAGGAACATCTAATGAATCTTTCTAAAAGAACCTTATCATTTAGCTACTTCCTCAAAGGTGCTATGTAACAAACAGCACATTCCAGCCATGTGCAACAAGAAGATTTATTTTTCATGTGTGTGCACCGGGGTTGGGGTGGTGCTGCTGATCTCATGTGGGCTCCACTGGTCTTGGCTCCAGGTAGAGGTTGGTTTGGTCTCTCATCTTGCTGGAACCAAATGGCTGACATGAGCCTGTTCCTCTCATGGCAAGGCAGAGATACAATAAGTGGTAGACTTAGAGTTCAAGTTCACAAGCTGTCATTTCTCCCTCGTGCATTTGGGAGTCACATGCAAGTGACCTGGGCAAGCCCACAGTCTAGGGGAGGGGAATCAGTCACGGCTCATGGTGAGATGTGATGAGAACGTGGATGCATCTCAGTCTATCACAGTGAGGAGAGAGTAGAGGGAAATAATCCAGCCAGCAGGATGGTGTTGACTCATTGGCTTGGCATCCCTCTAGAGGACATCTAGGGCCCTTTTATCCCCTCCCAGGTAGCATTTCCCAGGAAATTCCATGGCTGTTTCTCTCAAAGAGCTCTCTACTCCACAGAGCATGAAATATACATCTTTTTAGATTTATCAAGATTCCAGGTAGGTTTGTGTCTTAGGACTTTTCTCTTTGACAGAGCATGGCTCTGTGATGTGGTTTTATTTTTTTCCTTTGGTGGCTGGCCCGTACGTGTGATGTGATTTTCAAGGGGTTTCTCCAAAGGCTTGGATGGTCTGGTCTAATCAGGCTCATTTGTGTGTTGGGAAGAGAGACCACTTAAGCTAGCTCAAGCAAAGCAGGGTTTGTTTTAAGAGTGTACTGGGAATTTCAGAAAACTCAAAGACAGGAACTGTGAGGTTCAGCAGGGTCTCGGGAAATTAGAACTGGACCCATGCCCCCCCCCCATAGCCACTCCCCATGAAGTATTTCCTCCTTTCCATGTCTGCTCCATTCTCCTGTCTGTAGACGACCTCCATTCCCACATAAATTCAGCCCACTGTGCAGCCCACTGCAACTTCCAGGACCCTCTATTTAGGAGAAACTTTTTACATGTCCTCCTGACTTCTGCCTCTGCTGGAAACTGCCTCCATCTCTCTAATTCCAGATTTCCAAATTTCCAAGAGAAACATAATGGACCCAACTCATTATTTTGATCCAGCCACACGGGTTGCATATTGCCTAACATCTTTTAGATGAGCAAATCCAGTACATCCAATCAGCTCTTGCCAGGGTCAAAGAGCACATGGTGGCAGATGTGGCTATGTCCACTCCCCAGGGCTCTGGACAGGACTGTGTTCCCTGAAAAGAAGATGTAGGTAGGGCAGGCACCCAGATGTCTCCGACACAAGGTCCCTTCTCCCCAGACCCTCAGGCACATTGTCTTGGGCTTGATATTCTATGATTGGTGCTGTTTCCTTTCAGCTCAGTGACTTTCAGGCATTTCATCACCAAGGACATTCTTTAATGATTTTCTCCTATGAAATTCAGGTTTTGTTGGGCCATATTTATTTAGATTTCCCACTTTTACTCATCAAAGACATAAAGAACTGTGAGTTAGGGTTTCTAATCAGGTTGAAATAACCAGCATTACCACAGAGCGGATGTAATTCTAGTCTAAATCAATGAAACATTGTATTTTAGTTAGTCTTTTCAGCTGCATCAGGGCTAAATGCCCATTTTTAGGGTGGCTTTTGAAATACAGAAAATAGTTGGTGCATCTCTGTCATTGCCCTTAGGGGATTCCAGTTTGGGAGTCTCTGCTTAAGTTTAAGGGACCATTTTTGCTGAGTGAAAATAGCTCAGTGAGGGCCTGCCCGGTTGCGCTGCTTGGGAAGAAAATAGTTGGTGCATCTCTGTCATTGCCCTTAGGGGATTCCAGTTTGGGAGTCTCTGCTTAAGTTTAAGGGACCATTTTTGCTGAGTGAAAATAGCTCAGTGAGGGCCTGCCCGGTTGCGCTGCTCGGGAAACGCGGCAGCGCTCCCGCCGAGGGTTCGGATCCCACATACAGACCGGTTCCCGCTCACTGGCTGAGCAAGGCACGGGAGCAACACCGAGGGTTGCGATCCTGTTGCCGGTCCCGGTCCGGTACGGGGGCAACACTGAGGGTTGTGATCCGTTGCCGGACACAGAAAAGGAAAAAAAAAAAAAAAAAGAAAAGAAAATAGCTCAGTGAGAGGGGAAATACCAAGCTGTAACTAACTGATCATTTACATGTTGGTGCCAGTGAAGGTTCTGAGGGTGGATCTCACTGCAGGGAGGTAGCCTAAGATTCCCAGGTATAGGCCCCACAGCAACAGACACAGGCTGAGAATTAGAATAGCAGGGGACAAGGAAGGAGCGGCTATGAGCTTAGGAAGCAGGCTCGCCTGGCTTCCAATTCTGCCTCTACCACGTAGGAACTACGCTGCAGCCTTGGCCAGTCACTCGGCATGTGCATCTCAGTTTCTTCATCTGTAAATCGAATTGGTGATCCCCTCCTTCCTAGCGTGTTAGCAAGGTTAAATGAGATCGTGTGTGTCTGTTGACTGAGAGCTACTGATTTTTTTATTGAAAAATTTTATTTTTATTTTTATCTTTTGGATTTCATCAAAATAAATGTATTATATTTTAAAACCAACATCAAGTTAAGACATTTTATTTAAGGCCACTATGAAAATATATGTGTGGTTGAGCCAGGGCCAGAGAGCCTGACAATTATGATTTGAATTTTTTAACGTCTTTGTGCTCATACCTCCACCTATTTTATTTATTTATTATTATTTTTTTACATTCTAAGATGTTGCTGTGGAGCAGTTGGGGGAGGGGGAAAGGGGGAGGTAGATAAGGTGGGAGGAAGGGGGGTGTGGTCGAGGCCTGTGGCACCACACTTATTTTTTTAAATTAGTAATAATGGAGAAGTGTAATTACAGCAAGTTATAAGATGGTATAATTTTCTTGTTCAGTACCTAACTCAGTGCCACATGCTGGTGACAAAATCTCCTGAGGAGGCGATTCTACAAATATTAGCTGCCACTTAGTGAATGTCAGCTATGCACCAGGGCTGTGTGGCTGTTCTGTGCATTCCCTCATGTAACCTTCACAGCTGTCCTACGAAGCAGATGTTATTGATCCCATTTTATAGATGAGGAAACTGAGGCTCGGGAAGGTTAAATAACTTGCCCAGTCCCAAGATGGTAATTGGCAGAGCCAAGAGTCTAGCTCAGATCCACCTACTTTTCAAGCTCTGAGTATGGTATATCTGCTAAGAATGAATTTCTTTGCAGTTCCAGGACTTTTCTGGAGTTTGACAAATTTCAGAAGAATCTTAAAAGATTATTTTAGAGAAGATATTGGTATAATTTTTAGAGGCCTTTGGGTGAAATCTCAATGCTGGCCTTCTGTGTGCTTGTTTTCTACTATCCTCCAACCCCAGCCCACCTCCTCTCTAGATTTATGCGCATGGCTTTCCAATTTGTACATGGAAGTAGGCGGAAGTGGTGGGAACATATAAATTTGCTTTTTGGAGAACAACAGGCTCATCGTTTTTGCTGCATTGGGGATGGTCGGAGTCCCCAAGTATAGCCCACAATGTCTGAAACTGAAAAGACGTTTCTGAGATTCACCTCCTTGAACAGCTCACTGTGTGATCCTCCTGGAAATCTGGATATTCCTGGCAGGCCACTGATCACCTTCCCTGATCTTCTGTGTGACCGAGCAGATTGGAAGGTCAACCACCCTCGACTCCAGCTTTACGGTGTATCTAATCCAGGATTCTCAACCTCGGCACTATTCGCATGTTGGGCCAGATAATTCTCTGGCCTGTGACAATTCAGGGGAACTGTCCTGTGAATCGCAAGATGTTGAGCAGCATCCCTGGCCTCTACCCACTAGATGCCAGTAGAACCTCTTAGTTGTGACAACTGGAATGTCCCCAGACATTGCCAAATGTCCCCTTTCGGGGGTGGGAATAGAACCACTCCCAGTTGAGACTCACTGGTCTAATGTAACTGCTCATCCTCCTTAACTACATCCTTGCACGGTGCTTCTGGTGCCCATGCTTGGACATCTCCAGCAGTAGAGAACTCACTCTTTCCCACCAAATTTAGGAAACTCCTTCTTATATTGAACTAAATGTGTCTCTCTAGCTTCCCCTCATCACTTGGTCCTATCCTGCCCTGCCCTCTGGTCCTTATGACAGTCCCTCAAATGCTTACAGACTCGATCATGCCCACCCTCTGGTCCTTCTTTACACTGAATATTCCCTGTGCCACCCACGGCTCCTCCCTCCCCATCCTGACTGATCTGTTCTGAACACCTTCCAGTGTGACTATTGCCCCTTTAAAATGCAGAAAATGATAGACAGGGGAGCAAGATGTGACCACAAAGGAATCACTTCCTTGGACCACCCCCAGAGGGAACTGAGCATTGATCAAGGGATCTGGCGAGCAAGGGGCACTATTTTCCAGAACTTTCCACAGGTCATTCCTATGTCACCAGACCTCCTGGCCAAGGGACCCAGACCTGGGAAAATGAAAGGCCATTGTGTACTCTAGGTCAACCCTACCTGGAAGGCCGGGAGGCTTCAAATGCTATAGCCACTCCTCAGATAATGGACAGGTAAGGACTCAGGCAGTAGTTCCTTGGATACGTAGAGGGTATGCAGAGTAGGTGATGGCACAGAGGGTGGCGCTGGCACAGTCCTGTGGCTGAGCAACTCTTGCTCTTCCTTCTGAGGACCTGTCTGCGGAGGCTGCACCCCTCATCCTGCCTGTCTTTCGGAGTATTTGTAAGAGCAAAAATAAAAAAGACTATGAATGTGAAGCCACGTTATAGACTCTATGTAAAGAGATGAGGGGCTGGCTGGTTAGCTCAGATGATTATTTCCAAATCATCACCCCACCCCACCCAGCTAGCTTCTCCTGGCCATAGTCTCTCAACTCTAGCCAGGCAAGGTTTCAATCAAATTTAGTAACAAGTTCCTCAGGAAAAATAAATATCCAGAAAAATCTCTGAAATGGCATTAGTTTAATCTGATTTAACTTATCAAATCAAGATACATCTATCCATCTTTCTCATTCTCCCTCTTGATGGCGCCTAGCACTGTGGCATCCAGATCTTAAGGCCGGTATATTACATTACGGCAGAAACGAGCAGAGCCAAGTGCCCTTGGAGCCTCCCTGTACCACCCCCAGGGAACATTCAGGAAGGGGATGGGTCCTGATGGTAGAGCAGTGTCATGTGGCATGAATGGGGTTCACAGTGATGAAGATAATAAGGTCAGCTCAAATGAGTTATCTGAGAGCCTCTCAAAACTACCTATCTTAGCGTCTAATGTTATAATAGCGTTGACAATCCTTCCCAACAAAATAGGATTTTAATTCAAATGTAAACCAGCATTGGCCTCTTAAGGTTCACAGCAGTGTGATCCACTTCAGTTGTCATCTAAGGCAAAGGAGAGACACTCTACAGGTATCCAGAGACAGTGAAAGAACGCTGCTCCAGAATTTGGGAGACTTACCTCTGTGTGACCTTGGGTAAGTCACACTCTCGTAGTAATATTTTTGGTAAAGTGAGAATTTCTTTGTATTCATATCTCATTGAATGCTTATTGATGAGTAGATAGTTTTATTCTCCCTTTCTTGGGGAAGGAGAGTCTTAGAAAATGTAAGCATTTGTCCATGGCTGAGCAGCTAACATTACAGCCTCAGAAGTATGATGCAGACCCTTTGAAAACACTACTCTTCAGTGCTAAACCTCGCGCAACAGCTTGTAAATGGAGAGCCTGGAGCTTCTACTTCCACAGCACTACCTGTCTGTTAGAGTTCTCCAGATAAACAGAACCAACAGGGTGTGTCTGTCTGTCTGTCTGTCTGTCTATCTATCTATCCATCCATGGAGAAAGAGGCTTATTTTAAGGAATTGGCTCAAGGGAATGTGGATCCTTAAGAAGTCCAAAAGGTGCAGGGTAGGCTGGCCTGCTGAAGACCCAGGGAAGAGTTGCAGTTCAAGTCCAAAGGCGGTCTACTGGCAGAACTCCTCTTTGCTTGGAAAGCTTAGCCTTTTTCTATTAAAACTTCAACTGGTTAGATGAGGTCCACCCACATTATGGAGGATAATCTGCTTTCCTCAAAGTTTACTGATTAATCTCATCTTTGAAAAATGCCTTCACAGAAACATCTAGAATAACATTTGTCCAAGTATCTGGGTACCTTGACCTGGCCAATGTTGACACATAAAATTAACCATGACACTGTCCCTCCCTATTTTCAGTTTGGGGCAACTGCTGTCAATGCTGCTGTAATCCCTAAGGCATTTTGCATTTCCTCTAGATATTGGACAAATATCACTTTCCCAAACATTCTGTCAAAACAAAATTGGAATTTTTCAGCAAGAACTTGTCTAGGAACAAAGAAAGCAAAAAGAAAAAGAAAAACATGAAAATGGAGATGGGCAGAATTTTTAAACACATGAATCAACTCTATTGAGATATAATTTACATATTAAAATGCACCCATTTTTAAGAGTATACTTTGTTGAATTTTGAAAAATGTATACAACCACCACAATCCAGATATTGAACATTCCCATCAGCCCCAAACCTCTCCCAGCTTTATTAAGTCACTGATAAGCTCTCTATTACTGACCAGTTTTGTCTTTTCTAGAACTTCATACAAATGGTGTTCTGCAGTCTGTTGTCTTTCGCATCTGGTGTCTTTCATTTACCACAATGCTTTGCAGCTCAGACACACTGTTCAATATATTGGATGTTTGCACCTTTCTTCCAATAAATAGTGTCTCTTTGCGTGGCTGTCCCTCAGTTTACTTACTCATTCACCAGTTAATGGATATTTGGGTGTTTCCAGTGTTTTGTTTTTTTATTTTTGTGGGATCTTTTTGTTTTTGTTTTTTATTTGTTTCTTCGTTGGCTTGAATCTCTTCCTGATACAAAAACCAATCCTTCCTGTCTGGAGAATCCATCAAGTTATTTCTCCATTGTCAGGAATGCCTCTAACTCTGACTTTATTTGCTGCACAGAAATGCCTGGTGGATCTTTACCCCCAGTGAAGTCACAAACTCCTCCACAGGTGCTCACCTCTGCAAAGGGATGGTTTTCCAGAACCCGCTCCTACAGGCTTGTGATTTCAGTGCCTTTTGATACACTCTGCTGAAAATGAACAATAAGAATAGGCACATCTCAGCTCCTTCCTGGATCATGCTTTGGCTAGAATATGTCAGCTGCTCAGACCAAGGCGCTGTAGGAATCAGGCTGCTCAGTTGAAGTGGGGAGAGAAAGAGGTTGTGTAGATGTTACAGGACACACTCAGCTCCGGCTGAGACTCCCCAAGATTGATACCGAACTCACAGGTCCGGCTGCCTGCCCTCAGAAAAAAAACAAACAAAAGTCAAATGTTGGTGAAAATGCAAGTCAGCTTTTACTCAGGAATACCGGTGACCTGAGGAGAGATGTGAGGCTAACCCGTCTCTCTGGTAAACCTGAAAGGTAACAGCCAGGCTACAGCCATTTCCAAGACTCAGGTTTACTGAAAGGTTTCTAAAGAGGGCGTTGAGGGAATAGAGCGTGGGAAATGAAAAGCAGGAGGGGGGCATGTAAGCAGTGAGGGCTTCAGACAAAGTCTCAGGTGCAAGGTCTCATTAAGGCTCCATCTGGTTTCTGCTCCCGTCCTTATCTCAGGGTCTGGGTAGTACGTGCAAGTCTGAAGCTTCAGCCTGGCTGGAAAACACCTTTACGTTCATGTAAATAATGTCATCTTGCCCCATAACCAAGGCTCAAAATATCAAATAACCATGGGAAAAGAGGGACAGAGAAAAGCATGCTAATAAAAAAATGAAAACAACTGTGTTCTTTTAAAATCTTTCAGAGCCCATGCAGTTTTAGGTCCCAACACAGCTTCAGTCCTGCTAGCTCCAACATAGACACCATTAGTAGCTTACCAATACCCATTTCTTTCTTTCTTGCAAGGAGAACCCCAGGCCCAGGCTTAGGCAATGGATCATGCTTCAATCCAATCATAGCAATCCTGCTCCCGATTTTCCCAGTATCCTCTTGGTCAATGATACCCAAGTTGAAGTCAGTTTGCGGTGGATTCTGGGAAAGCTCTTGCTTTCCTGATGCAGGGAACCAGATGTGGATGGCACTGTCCTTCCATCTTCTTCCAAGCTTGAGTGCAGGCATTCTACCAAACTCTAACACCCACCTTGCACTCATGGGAGAAAGGCCAAGAAATACACAGGGACTTCCCCCCTGATGCTGAAAGGAGAAATCTTCACTAGTACCTGTCCACGTCTGTCTTCTTGTTACCTGTGACAAATAAACTCCTATTGGTTTAAGCCACTATTAAGGTTTTTTATTACAGCCAAATACATTCCTAGACAACATAAGAAAGTTCTCAAAAGGGAGATTGGAGCATATTGAGGGCAAATGTCATGTTTCTCTGATGATGGCCGATCTTGCCTACAAACAGGAGTCACTTCTCAAACATGCTAGGAATCTCCTAGGTTTTATTTCAGGTTGTTTCCACTACAGTTTGTTTCCCAAAGAATATGGGTTGATAATACCCCCTGCCATTTACTGTGCAACCCTGGTCAAAACACTTAACCTCTCTGTGCCTCAGTTTCCTCATCTGTAAAATGTGGATAATAATACCTGATTGTGGTGAAGATATTTTTTAAAAAGCAAAATAAAGTTTTAATAAGAGAGTCTGGCATATCTGTAGGAACTCAGTAGGTGATGATGATGGTGATGATGATGGTGACGATAGGACAATGGTGGGCAAAGCTCGGAGTCACCTTGTAGCCATACGAGGATATGGACTTCACCAAGTTTCTGTTGTCCTGTAGCAAAACTCTATACCCCTGAACTAGGAATGCAGGAGCAACAGATTTGCATCTGCCACTTTCCCTACTGCAAAAAGCTCCCTTAAAACACAATCTGCTAAGGTATTAGGTCAACCTTCCAAGGTGTGTTGGAGGAATACTAAGCATCCCTGCAGCTTATCCACCACCACCCCAAACCCTCCCTTGTGGGTGCTGTCTGATTAATCGGACCTTCATGCGTAACCAGACCTAACCATGTAATATTTTCCTTTTTCACATTAAATTTCATCTTATTGAGTTCTGACCAAGGTTCTCAAATATCCAGGTCCTTTGGTAATTTTAAGTTTAATTTATCTTCTGTATTTGCCATTTCTCACTCATTTTGCATTATCTGCAAATTTAATCTAAGTCAAATTTACTTTCTCCTCCAGGTTATTAATGGGCGCTGCATATTGGATAATACAGTTTCCGGTATTGAGCCCTATGGGACCCTTGATTCTTATTCACATTCGGATCTAATTTAAGATGCCACCAATTATTACTTGTACTGACCATTTATCAACAAAACCCAAAACTATGTTACCACCAAATCTTCCAGGCTCCACTTCTTTAATTGCTCTATGAATTGCTTGGGTCAGAGGTTTCACATCAAATAAATGTTTAAATGATTTCCACTGAATTCCCCTGTGGGGTTTCAAATCCATAATTGTGTTGGAAAATGGTTGTGCTTGTATTAGGGAGAATAATTGGAGGCTTTTGAATCTGCCTGGCTTATTGCTCATTAGATTCTCTTTCACCATGTGCATAGAGATCAATTTTCTTATTACATTTATTAACTTCTTACCTGGGATGACAAGCAGACCACGAGAACATTCATTTCCTGAGTCATCACATTGATGACTATTCCTCTGCCTCTGAAGTTTGGAACCATGCCAGATCTCAAGATTCCTGTTGTCTCCAAAGTATGCGCCATGGTTTTGAGTATCCTAAAAGCTTGATATGTCCCTCACTTCTGTTTGAGCTCTGAATTTTAAATATTCCTTAACTAGTTAAGGGCCAGTCATAACTGTCATTATCTGCTAACCCAGTGGTTCTCAACCTTGGCCAATTTTGCCCACACTCCTGCCCCCAGGGACATTTGGCAATGCCTGGGGACATTTTTGGTTGTCACAACTGAGATGAGGGTGGGGGCAGCGCTACAGGCACCAAGTAGTTGGAAGCCAGGGATGTTGCTAATCAGCTTACAGTGTGCAGTACAGCACCACACAACAAAAGATTTTCCGGCCCCAAATGTCAATAGTGCAGAGGTTGAGAAACCCTGTAAAATGTAAGCTCTTCCCAAAGCTGTCCCCTCTTCTCTCTCATCACCACCACCGAACAAGAAGGAACAGTCAACCTGACTGAGAAATAGCAATCTGCTCTCCATTGGCTGGTCACTTGACCTCTCCGGCCACAGCTACCTCACCATTACGTCTGGGTGGAAGTGGGACTTGAACTAGACACAGTCAATCCCTAAATCCCATTTCGGTTCCCTCCCTTTCTTCCTTCCTTTCTGTCCTTTCCATCCATTCTTTCTCCTTCCTTCCCTCCCTCTTTCCCTCCTTTTCTCCTTTCCTTCCTCCTTTCTTCAACAAATATTTATTGAGCTTCAACCACGGTCCAAACACTTTCAGATGCAGAAGTTAATAAAACAGACATTTCTACCCATAGGGAGCTGACGTCCCAGCTGGGGAGAGAGAGAATACACAGGAAAGGCATTTCAGAGACCCAGGGGTGCGAAGAAGAGAAGAAGGCAGGGTTCTGTGATCTGTCCAACAACCACCCAGTTCAGTGGCCCAAAACTCAGATTGGGGAGAAATAGGCTGAGTGTTTTACTACAGAGGTGTACGCTGTTGTTTTTGTTTTAATAATGTCATTACTAATGACATATACTAAGATGTAGCTACTTTCTGTGGAGAGAAAATTTTCCAGCATGGACAACAAATTTCAGCTGTATGCCATTTGCACAGCTACTATGTTCTTTATCTGGGCCATGGATAAGCTTTTGGAGGCAGAGACACTGGAGTTTGACTCCTGGTTTGCTACTTACGAGCTGTGTGACCTTGGGCAAGTTTCTTAATCTTTCTGAGGTTTGGATTCCAGGAAGATAATGACACCTACCTTGTAAAGTTGCTCTAAGGATTAAAGGAGATGCTGTATATTAAGGGCTTAGCATGTCTCCTGGTACTTTACAACATTCTTGGTAAAGGAGCTATTCTGACATTCATGTGAGGAAAACCTCCTGCATGGTTCAGTTGTCTTTTGCCTAGCGGGTCCCCGCTAGCCTCTTCTTCTGGGAGGCAGAGGTTTAGTAAATACTACTCGGATAGATGCCAGGTCCTCCTCCCCCTTAGTCATGGTTCTCCTGTGGACCAAGTCCTCCCTCACCAGTAGTGTCAAAGAAAAACAGAGCCAAAGAGCTGTTAAAGCCACCAGGACAGATTTTATTCAGACTACTGCAGTAGGGGAGAGACTTCAGTATAGAACTAAGCTCAACTCCACTGAAAAAAAGGCAAGAAGCTTTTTAAACTCTGGGCTGTGCCGAAGGAAAAGTACTGAAAAACATAAAGGCAGAGCAGTCAGTATGATTAGCCCTCTTTGTCTGCTAATTGGCACATACCCAAAGGAAAAACAAACTTCTCATATCTTTACAACAGAGGCTAGTTCTGCAAATCGAGCAATGTGTGCACCAAATTTAGGCTCTTACCCTCCCACAGACACTGGGACACAAGGGAGCTATCTCTTGTGAGAAAGCATTTATAATTATAAGTTTTCTAAAGTAACTCTCTAAGAAAGGGGAGCTCAAGGGCCTATAGTCAGGTTTCAGCTGGAACAAGAAGTAAATTATTTTGGTAGTGGATGAGCTCTCTCAAGCAGGCATTTTAAGAAGGTATGAGGTCATGCTGGGAACCCAGTTTTGGGCCAACGGAAGCCATGGTAGAGTTTGGTCAAATCTCTTAGTGTGAGGAGGTTGGACAGAGTCATTTGTGCTGAGAGTTGTGTAGTTGTCACTGATCATGGCTTTCTGGTTGATCAAGTCCTCCTCCCCATGGTCACGGCTTTCCCGTGGACCAGGTCCTCCGCCTCATGGTCACAGCTTTCCTGTGGACCAGGTCCTCCGCCTCATGGACACGGCTTTCCTGTGGACCAGGTCCTCCCCCTCATGGTCACAGCTTTCCTGTGGACCAGGTCCTCCTCCCCATGGTCACGGCTTTCCCGTGGACCAGGTCCTCCGCCTCATGGTCACAGCTTTCCTGTGGACCAGGTCCTCCGCCTCATGGTCACGGCTTTCCTGTGGACCAGGTCCTCCGCCTCATGGTCACGGCTTTCCTGTGGACCAGGTCCTCCGCCTCAAGGTCACAGCTTTCCTGTGGACCAGGTCCTCCGCCTCATGGTCACGGCTTTCCTGTGGACCGGGTCCTCCCCCTCACAGTCACAGCTTTCCTGTGGACCAGGTCCTCGTCCCACAGTCATGGCTTTCCTGTGGACCAGGTCCTCCTCCCTCATGGTCACGGCTTTCCTGTGGACCGGGTCCTCCCCCTCATGGTCACGGCTTTCCTGTGGACCAGGTCCTCGTCCCACAGTCATGGCTTTCCTGTGGACCAGGTCCTCCGCCTCATGGTCACAGCTTTCCTGTGGACCAGGTCCTCCGCCTCATGGTCACAGCTTTCCTGTGGACCAGGCCCTCCCCCTCATGGACACGGCTTTCCTGTGGACCGGGTCCTCCCCCTCATGGTCATGGCTTTCCTGTGGACCAGGTCCTCCGCCTCATGGTCACGGCTTTCCTGTGGACCAGGCCCTCCCCCTCATGGTCATGGCTTTCCTGTGGACCAGGTCCTCGTCCCACAGTCACGGCTTTCCTGTGGACCAGGCCCTCCCCCTCATGGTCACGGCTTTCCTGTGGACCAGGCCCTCCCCCTCATGGACACGGCTTTCCTGTGGACCAGGTCCTCCTCCTCATGGTCACGGCTTCCCTGTGGACCAGGTCCTCCTCCCCATGGTTCTGGCTTGCTGATGGAGGCCTTCCTTTCCAGAGAGGAGCATCTCAGGATAAATTGAGGGCCTGACTGCACTGATATCTTCATCCTTCATTAATCCTCAGCCTGCTGAAGATTTGTCAAGAGTTATCATCTGTTAATATATGGCTTCTAGTTCAGAGAGAACATCTTTTAAATGTCCTGTTTAAATATTCTTTAAAAAATATAAAATAGTCTGGAAATGAATATGGTGAAAATTAAAGTTGCCCTTTCCTTCGTGTCCAGCTCCCCAGAGCTGATCATGACTAACAGCTTGTCCAATATTTTCCAAAGGCCTATCCTGTGCCTATGAGGCAGGTACTCTTATTACACGTTTTCATTTTACCAGGGCCTCCGCCACATTCCCGTGGTGACCAGCTAATAACTAGCAGAGCTACGACTCAAACTCAGGCACTCTGACTGCAGAGTCTGTGCTCTTGCCCACAGCGCCATGTGTGGGTGCTTTTAGTTTTTCCTTTTTTCACTGAGATCACATTCTATTCCAAAACTTGCTCTATTCCCTAAAAGAATGCTCAGGATGTTTTCCTGTCACTACACATACATCTACCTTATTTTTTTATCTACCTTATTTTTTTGATGGAATATTACCCTTTTGTATGAAAGTGCTATCATTTATTTAACCTGTTCCCTATGGATGGTTAAATTATTGCCCACTTCTAGCTATTGCACACAATGTTGTGATGAACATCTTTATACACGATCTTTGTACACATTTGTGAGTATCTCTGCATGATATAGTCCTAAAAACAGAATTGCTCTATCTAAATATGTGTACATTTAGAATTTTGGTGGTCATTTCAAAATCACCCAGAGGATGCCTTTAAAATGCTGCTGTGTCACTGGCACTTGGTGACGTCTCATATGTTTCACTTTTGTCTGAAATATTTGGCCTTTCACCATGTGCTGACTTCTCAGGTAAAATTGATGGTTAATGGCTGTTAGTAAACTAGTGTAGTGGATCCAGTGCACCTGGGGAGGCTCTCTGGAGTACCTGCTTGTATTGACATTTCAGAATTTTTTTTTTTTTGTCTTTTTCCGTGTCCAGCAACGGATCGCAACCCTCAGTGTCGCCCCCGTACCGGACCGGGACCGGCAACGGGATCGCAGCCCCCGGTGTTGCTCCCGTGCCTCGCTCAGCCAGTGAGTGGGAACCGGTCTGTATGTGGGATCCGAACCCTCGGCAGGAGCGCCACCGCGCTTCCCAAGCAGCGCACTATAGCAGTGCGCCACCGGGCCGGCCCCGACATTTCAGAATTTAAGTTAACTGTTACTCCTTGTGCATGGTTTACAGGTGATAAACCTGGCTCGGCGTGGCTAGAGGGGAATCCCGATCACATTCCACATTGGATGAATCCAGTCATAAATTTAATAACAACCCATACTGTAATTTTCCTAATCATGTTGGGTTTTTAGTTTTTGAGGCCTAACTATCCTAACAAAACAGGTTGAATTAACAGTAGGCTTTGTCATGAGGGCATTCTTTAATTTGAGCCAAAAAAAAAAAAGAAAGAAAATCACCTTTTAACTTTCTTATATTCTAAAGAAACCAGATTAACCAATTTTAATTTTTAAAATGTTAATACCAAAAACTATCCCCCTAGTCTGAAGGAAGATGCATTTCTGATTTGTTTTGTTTTGTTTTTCAACCCCAGGCAAAACAATCCACGAATGAGCTTGGGGACAGGAAGACACTAATGCCAGTAATCTCATTGCCTTGCTATTAAAGTGGTATGTATGAAAAGGACAAGAGTGAAAGATTAAAACTGCCACATATTTGTCATCATTCAGCTCAGAATGTGGTAGCTACAGTGACTTCCAAAGGACAGGGCTGATAACATCTGAATCTGACACTGAAGGACATGGCTGGCTGCACAGGCTTGAAGCAATTGAGGGGAACAGCTTGAAAATTGATCAAAAAACACCAGCTTGAGTTTTTGTTTTGTTTTGTTTTTGCATGTGTGGACTTATTGCCTGATTTCCCAAAAGTCTGTCTGTAATCTTTATGGAGAGTAAGATGAAGTTACATTTTTATTAGCAGTAGAATTTGTTACCCTTTTAAACAAGAAATGAATGAGCCCTTACTCCACTTAGCATTTTGCCGACTTCACCTCCCCTAACCCAGATGCCAACTGTCACCCCCACCCCCACCTCCCAGCCTGTCCTGCTTTCCTTACATTTTCTGAGGTGGTTTCCTCTACCCAGACACCGACTTTGACCTTCCTGCCCTTCCATGTCACTGATTTCTGTCCCACCCTCAGGAAATCAACATACCTCCCTGGGAATCTGACTCTGTTTGAGCTGCTCCTGTCAGAACCTTCCCTAGGTGTGCCCTCATTTGGGACTGACCTGGTCCCTTTGGCCACAAGCACTTCATTCCTGGGAAGCTAGTCTCCCCCTTTACTCTTGCTGTCCTGTTGGCCAGGAATGCCCTTGCCAGTGGCTCTGGTTATACACATGCAGCTCTGCTAGGCTCAGCCCCAAGTCCCACTCCTCCAGGGGGTCTCCGGCTGTCCCAGCCCTGGAGCCTCTGCCTCCACTACATGGCTTGTGCGTGTAACCTGCACAGTTCAGCCTGTCACTGTCTTCTCATTGTTTTGTTGGTATTTAATCTCCCCACCCAGACTGTACATAGCTTGAGAGGAGAGACCAAGTCTCAACCTGCAGTATATTTAATTAGCAACTGACCTGGCAGTGAAGTTTCATTACTCAAGTCAATATCCACAGACATGCTTTGAAGCTGAGCGACCAGTTTCATTGACTGGCGGCGTGACAGTCCTTCACTGAGCCAAAGTCTTCCACCTGCTCGTTTGAACCAAGGCTGGTTCTGGCTAAGGCCACGAGCCTGTGCAGTCCCCAGCCTTCAGTGGCCAGCCCTGGTTGTCTTTGCACCTTTCCTTTCCTGTCCCTTCCTCCTTCTCTCCCTTCAAGTCCCTCAGGGTCCTTTGAGTTCTCTGCACTGGATCCCTTACATAATAGAAATCCTGCCATTTTTGCATGTTGATAACCAAACTTCTCACACCTTAAGTAAGATGCATTTGCATGGATGGACTCATATGAGTTACCATCCCAGGTCCCACCTAAATACAAAGCCCACGCTTCTAATTTCCCTGTGGCATTGTTTCCCTCAGCTGAACCTGTTGCATTTCAGGCCTTGCCTCATTACAGTATTATGCGTATGTTATATCTAAAATTGTATAATTTTGGTATAACTATAGTTTAAACATAGTTCCCTTTACTACAGACATTTTAGGCATTGGCCTAAAGAGAAATTATCTTTTTATGGAAAAGAAAAGGAGGCACAGAGAGATTCCTGAAATTGTTACTGGCTAAGGTTTGGGGCTGCCTTAAAATCTGTGTGTTGTCAAACCCGCTTAGAGACAGGCCCCTGACCCACTAAGAAGCCTGTCTGGGACTAATAGAGCCCTCTTTCTGGGTTTATGAGGGCACCTGTGTTCCTTTTCATGATCTCTCTCAGTGCCTGGGACCCCCAAGCCACCCCATACTCCCTTCCCACATTTGGACCCCTCCATTCTAACTCCCCTGGTGACTGGTTCAGAAATTAGGTCCCACACCTCTCTCACCTTAAATCCAAACCTCCCTTCCATCTGCCCCCAAGATTCCTGGTACCAAATGTCTGCTTGTGTTTAATTCCACATTTGATGATTTTTCCTGTAGTTCCCACTAAGCAAACACAAACACACTCTCCCCTCACTCCTTCTCTGCCTCCTGTCTTGTTTCTACCTTGCCTAGGACATTTCCAAATGGGCAGACTGCCCTAGCAGTGCAGCTTGCTCCTCGGCTTAAGAGCCTCGGCATTTCTCTTGGGTCCCCTGCAGCAACAAGTGGAGAGTAGAGTACAAGAAATGAGCAGGAGTTCAATATATGCCTCCCAGCAGTGCACTTGACCACCAGCTCAGGGAAAAGCAGGTCTCTGTTTGCTACTGGCTGCATGAACATAAAACTCACACACACAGTCCTGGAAGTCCAAAGGGAAGCAGGAAAAAGCAAGCCAGGAACACATGTATTAATCCCACTTAAAAGGCTGCAAGAACACCGGGTTGTCGTCCTGTCCCTAGGCCACAGTCCAGCCAGGCTTGTTGGTCTCTGCTCAGAGATATTTTAGTGGCTGCATACATAAAAGCCCCCCTCTGGCTGGTGTCTTCAGAGGGTAGATTTCTGGGTATTGATTACCAGCCTTGTGGCTGAATAACTTCCATTTCTTTTCTGTCTATAAACACCATCTGTTTGGGAGAAAACGGTAACAGGAAAAGGAGAGGGTATAAGCAATTAGAGAGAGGCAAGCTCTGTGAGGGGGTTGGGGCGGGGGGGATTGCTTTTCTTCAGTGAAGAGGAGCCTCCAAAGCAAGGAAGCTGAGGTGGATTTTTCCAAGAAACTTAAATTCCACCAATGAATCAGAGCTGGGGAAAAGCAATGGCATTGAATTACCTTCATTGTGACCTTGAGCATGATCTGTGATGAATTAGGATAAGGATTTTACGTCAGGAGGATGTGGGGGATGTCTCCATGTGTATTTCTAAATCCACCAGCCTCATCCGCTGTATGTAGGGAATATATCTCCTGGGGGACTGACACCTGTGCTGCTCCACACACCCACAGTCGTCACAGTCATGGTACAATGGTGGCATCTGAACATACATTGATTTCTCTCCACTGCAATCATATTTTCTCAGTAAATTGTGCTTGGAATCCATGCCCTGGGCTTAGACTTCAGCATCGTGCTTGAGCAATGTTATCAACAACTCCATGATGATAGCCAATGTGCTCATAAAGGGTGCAAGTGACCCAGTTCTAACAGGAGTAGCTATGACATTGGATGACTCAGTGATATTTCAGCATACCCTCCTAGGCTGGAGCTGTGGGATTGAGCACAGGGGATGGAGGATGGATGCAAACTGAATTGCACAAGGAGAGGATATGATACTGCAGCAGTTTTTGTAAAACAGGAAAAGAGATTGGCAGCAAAGGGGTTACTTACTAACAGAATTTATATAAGGTGACAGTGTCATTTGGCTGCTAAAGAATATAAGGCTATTTCAGGCTATGTTAATTGATACTTAAGTCCAGATTAATTAGGGTGGGACCTGTTCTTAATGCTGATAAATTCTGGATCATGGCGAGGCATCTTGGTGCAAAGGAGGGGGCTGATATTGAGTGTGAAGATTCAAGTTTCCATCCCAATTCTTCCACTGAAGAATTGGTTGATTTCTTTAGGCAATCCATCATACTGAGCCCCAGTTTCCTTTGAGATGTCTAATGCCTTTCCTGCCTATCTCGAAGGGTAGGAGAGAGGATAAAAACAAGCTTAAATATTACAAAGGGCTATTATAAATCATTACGTTGTGTCCAGTTCTCAGGATCACACTTTTGGAAGTGCACGGTAGAACATAGAAAGCAGGAGAAGGCAGGGAAGGCTTTGGTGTCCTAGGAGACTACATGTCTCACAAGCAGCACTGAGTAGCAGACAGCCCCTGGGCTTAGCCAGTCAGACTTAATGAGCTTTGCTGCTTTATTAACCTTGTGACCTTGGGCTAAGTTATGTAAGTTCCCTGAGCCTCAGTTTCCCTATCTGTGATATGGATAATCACAGAGAATTCGAAGATTATGTAAAACCCTGTGTGTAAAGCACCAGGCATATATAACAAGTATTCAAGAATGGCCAAATTCCTCCCTTTCTAGAGGAATTGAGGACACATTACCAGGAGGAGGAAAGTCTGAAGAGGAACCAGATTGTTGTTTTCAGACACTTGAAGGGCTGTCATGTAGAAGTGGGTAAACTTTTTTTTTTTTTTTTCCTTTTTGTCTTTTTTCGTGTCCGGCAACGGACTGCAACCCTCAGTGTCGCGCCCGTACCGGACCGGGACCGGCAACAGGATCGCAACCCTCGGTGTTGCTCCCGCACCTCGCTCAGCCAGTGAGCAGGAACCGGTCTGTATGTGGGATCCGAACCCTCGGCGGGAGCGCCACCTCGCTCCCAAGCGGCGCACTGTAGCAGTGCGCCACCGGGCCAGCCCAGAAGTGGGCAAACTTTTTATGTGATGCTTTGGAAGCTGAAAACAGTGGGTGAGAGGAGCAGGGGCTTCTGCTCAGTAGGAGCTGAACACCTTCCACACTGTTCCACAGAACGCGCTGCTCTGTGAAGGAGTGAACTCCTGCCACTGCTAGGTGTTAAAGCAGGGCTTGATTCATGACCTGTCAGGGACACTGTAAAAGGCATCCCTAGCATGGGAGAGAGTTCCTTTTCCACTTTAAAATTCCATGATCCGTGACATGATGTTGCTTTAATTTTCTCATATATGTTTTCACATGTGGAAATCAAATATACCAAATCAATCCCTTAGAAGGTTATGAACAGTCCTTCATGTACATGTGGTTTTAGAAAATAAACCCCCACAGCTCTGCTTCTAGGAGGATTGTAGGAGCAATTTGGCGACAATCTTTTGCCACTTTCTCTATGCAAGAATAGAAACCGTGAGGTTTCAGTTGAAACACTAAAGCTCAGAGAAGTCAAGTAAAGTGGTAATAGCCAAAATCAGTCTCTGCCATGGAGAACTTGGAGTAAATTTAACCTTAGGTGGAAAAATTGTGATCTAGACCAAAGTATTTTTCAGTCCCCTTACCCCCAGTATTTTAATTTAGTTTTTTAAACATATAGAAAAGCACAGAATAATGTTATATATACTTCATGTATACACCAGGCAGATTTAACAAATCTTAATTTGTGTCATATCTGCTTTAGATCTTTCTTAAAAAAAGAAAATATTACTGATACCTCTAAAGCTTATTTTGAACTCCTCCCCAATCTCATCCCCTTTTGTTGTCTCTGTAAGTAAAAACTATCTTGAAATAGAAACAACATCCATGCATGCTTTTCTCTATGTTTGTTGCATAAGTACAAGGGTACTTCAAAAAGTTCATGGAAAAATAGAATTAAAAGTTAATACGAATCTTTCCATGAACTTTTTGAAGTACCCTCGTACGGATTCATAAGTAATGTATATGTATTAGTTATCTATTGCTGTGTAACAAATCATCCTTAAAACATAACAGCTTAAGATAGCAGTAATCATGTATTTTCTTTCATGTTTTCTGTAAGCTGGGAATTCAAGAGCAGCTTGAATAGACAGTTACTTTAGATGCCCTAGTAAGGCATATGTAAAGTAGAGGATAAGAAATAAGCCCCACAAGGGCTGGTCAGTTAGCTCAGTTGGTTAGAGTTTGGTGTTATAACACCAAGGTCAAGGGTTTGGATCCCCCTACTAGCCAGCCATCAAAAAGAAATAAACTCAACAAAATTCAAGGGTCCAGCATCTCATTGTTGATTCTGGGGATTCAATGGTTTGAACCAGGTCAAGCTATTTTCTCTTCAACATGAAAGATAAGTTGCTGTACCTTGTATCATCTACCATGACAAAAAGAGGCATAATGCTTGATTAGCCTTTTTGGATTTCAGAAGCAACATACACCATATACCACATTTGAGTGTGCTACTTTTACCAATCTACAGAGTCTCCCACAACGATGCCTGTTCTGAGTAAAGACCAGAAAAAATTAAGGCATCGCAGCATGTTCTGGCTTCAGAGAGCTTCCCTACTACTTACGATTCTGCAAATCTGATAATGCTGAAGTATCCATGGCAAATAGGGATATTATATTGACAAGCTCCAATAGGAAAAAGAGAGCGTAGACCTCAAGGATTTTAGAGCAAATCTATGCCCTCTTCTGCAGCTGACTATTCTCAATAATAAGGTTTTTCCCAGCCAGTAACTTTGATAGAGACCAATCATTTAACCGTGGTGAAGCCTGAGCTTCCTATAGTGAACTACATATTGCCTAATCCAATCAGCCTTAAGGTTGGGCATATGCAACAGCAATCTGTCATCTAGCAGGAATGGTCCAAGTTTAGAGAGACCAAGTTCACTGGAAAATACAAGTAAGTTTCATGAGGAGGTACCACAGATTCCTTTAACCTTTGCTCCTTTTGTATTTCCTCCTCTCCCTTAATTTATGCCTATTGCGTCCTTGGAAGTTCCATATAATTAATTGACTAAAGAAAAAACCCTCAAGCCTGGCTTATAGATGGGTCTGCATGATATCGTGGTACCATTCCAACAGTGAAGGATAGTAGCGGACGAAAATCCTCCCAGTGGAAAAATGTCTTCAATACATTTGGTTGCCCATTAGCTCCGGAATGAGAGATGGCCAGGCTTATATTAACTTCATGGGAAGTTGCTAATAGTTTAGCTGGGTAGTCAAGGTTGGAAGATTGGTGACAAGGAAGTTGGGGGGAAAAGTATGTGGACACAAGTTGTGAAGATATTTGTGTCCCTTGTGAATGTTGATCTAAGGGCATTCACTGCAGAGGAAGCTCTGCAAAATGACGTGCTCTGAGCACAACAGTCCACCTCTTTCCCTGTCCACCCCTGCGCTTGCCTAGAGGGCCCATGAAAAACATGGCTGTGAGGATGGGGATGAATGCTCTGCATAGGCTGGACACCAAGGACTTGGCCTTGCCAAGGCTGACCTGGCTAACGCTACTGGCGAGTGCCTAATGTTCCAACAGCAGAGACAAACATTGAGTCCTCAATGTGGTCCCATTGATTATACTGGATCTCTCCTGTCATAAAGAGGGCAGGGATCTGTCTAATTTGAACAAATGAGTATTCCTGATATGGATTTTTCTTCTCCACCTGCAGTGTTTCTTTGGCACCACCGGGCTCACAGAATGCCGTGTTCGTTGTTCTGGAACAGCATCGCATCTAACTGAGGAACTCGGTTCACTGCAAAAGAAGTGCAGCGGCGGGCTCATGCCTGTGGATCCCACCAGTCTCACTACGTGTCCCCTCGCTTAGAGATGACTGGCTTGAATGAAAGCTTAAATGTCTTACCCAAGGCTACGTTACAGCACCAGTTGGAATACAACACCTGGAAAGGATGGTGTTCTGTCTTAAAGGATACATATAGGCTTTGAATCAGAGACCAGTATATGCATCTGTGTCTTCCAGAGCCAGGACACTTGGGTCCGGGAACCAAGGGGTGGGAGTTAGAGTGGTTCTCTCACTACTGTACCTAATAACTTATTCCTTGTTTCTATTTTCTGGAAAAGTTTGTATGATATACAAATTATCCATTCCAGAACATTATGTAAAATGCACTTGCAACACTACCTGGATCTATGGGGGGCGGAGACTTTTGTCTGGTGATTTAATTTTTAAAATGATATTATTTTGTTCTTTATTTAGGTTTTCTATTTATCTTTAAGTCAATTTTGGTAATTTGCATATTTTTAGCAAATTATTATTTTTTTCTATATATTCACTTTTTTTGCATAAAATTATCCATGGTATTTACTAATGATTTTAAAAATTACTACTGTGTCTATTTTTGTTCTATATATTGTTTAGTTCAGTCCCAATCTTATATTTTATTATTTTGTTCAGTCTTGCCAAATATCTTATACATTTTATTGGTCTTTTTAAAGAATGACCTTTGATTTTTATTGACCTTCTCCATTGTTTCTTTGTTTTCTATTAATTTTTTCTCTCAATTTTATTATCAAATTTCTTCTATGTTCTCTGGGTTTTCTCTGCTGCCCTTTTTCTAGATTCTTGATTTTAACAATTCATTTATCTTTCATCTTGTTTATTTTCTTAATGTAAGTATAGGCTATAAATTCACCTCTAAGTATTACAAGTATATATTACAAGTTGTGATTCATAATATGTGGTTCTGTTACTGACATCAGTTCTAATTATCTTGTTATTTCTATCATGAAACTATCACTTTTTAACTAAAACATAATTGATTGTACATATCTGTGGGGTACAGAGTTGCATATCAATACCTGTGTGCAATATGTGATGCTCAAAGCAGGATAATTAGTATTTCAACATTATACAGTGTAATCATTTTTCATGGCCCTTTACCAATTCCTCCCTTCCCCCACCTCCCCTTCCCCCTTTCCCACCTCTGGTAACCTCATTCTGTCACAAAATCATCTTTAATCCATGAATTAAAGTGCATGCTTCAGTCTCCAAATATGCTGAAAGTTTTAGTTGATTTTTCTCTTAATTGCTTTTTATAATAGAAACTTAATAACAGAAACTTGTTTAAAAGTTGTATCCTAATACGTGATTACTTTCTTAATGTCATTTTTTCGTCATGTTGAACAAATCTTCCATAGATTTTCTAATTGTTTACTTAATCTGGCGATTTTTGGTAGAAGTGTGTTAAAATCTTACATTCTGTGGTTTTGTTAACTTCTAATTCTTTTAGTTTTTACTTTATGTATCTCAGGGTTGTATGCTAGCTGCATATAAGATTATGCTTGCTGCATCTTCTTCATAGATTGTTTTTAACTTGATGCAGTGTCTTTTTCCTTAGTCACCTTTTTTTGATTAAATTCTATTTTATTTGTTATTAATATTGTAAAGCTTCCTTTGATTAATATATGCCTTAAATATCATTTCCCAAACTTTTCTTTTTAACCTTCTGATGGAGTTTGGATGTGTTGTCCCCTCCAAAACTCGTGGAAATTTGATCTCCAATGTGGCCGTGTTGGAAACTGATTGAGTCATGGGGGCGGATCCCTCATGGATGGATTAATGCTCTCCCTGGGGGAGGGGGGATTAATGAGTGAGTTCTTGCTCTATTAGCTCTCATGAGAGCTTGTTGCTTAAAAAGACCCTGGCACCTTCTCTCTCTCTCTCTTGCTTCCTCTCGCCATGTGATCTGCCTGTACCTGCAGGCTGCCTGCCACTTTCCACCATGAGTAGAAGCAGCCTGAGGCCTGTGCCAGATGCAGCTGTCCCAGAATCGTAAGCCAAATAAACCTCTTCTCCTTATAAATTACCCAGTCTCAGGTGTTGCTGTTATAGCAACACAAAACGGACTAAAACACCTTCCATTGGTAACTTTGTTTTAGAAATTTTCTGGATTTGGTTTGTTGTGGTGGTTCTTTTGTTTTAATCCAATTTGCTGGCCTCAGTCCTTTAATAGGTAGATTGATTCAATTTATATCTATTGTGATTACTGTTAAATTTGAATTTATTTCTACCATCTGGTTTCTCTTTACCAGCTTTTTACTTTTCCTCTCTGCTTTCTGTTGGGATAATAAAGTTTTCTATGTCTTCTTTGTTTTCCTCTCCTGTTTTGGAAGCTCTTGATGGTATTTCCATTCTTTTTTGCGTGAATCTTTTTTCTAACAACATGTCAAGCTTATCAGTATCTCTAGTCCCCTCTGGAACAAGGCAAAAAATTGAGTATAAGTATACTTAACTATTAAATCTCTGCCTCTATTCTACCTCCTTCATTTACTCATTCAACAAATACGTTTTTTGAGTACCTCCCATGTGACAGGCACGGTGCTAAGTGTTGACCATACAGTAGACCGCAAAGCACAATCTTGTCTCTCCGACAGCTTATATTCAATGTGAAACTGACATACTCATGCCTGTTTCTTCTTTCTACTGTCCAGAACTTCATCTCTAAGAAAATAAAATGCACAAGAATATGCTCATTTGTTTTTCTTCTTTTATTAATCAATAGTTAATTAAATTTACCCATTTCTTTTTTATTTCTGTGTTTGCTGTTGTTTCTTGATTGCGTTTATTTTCTGTCATTATTCTTCTTGCTTAGAGGATCCTCTGTGAGGCTGTATGGGTAGTAAATTGCCTTAGCCTTTATATATTTACAGAGGTCATCAATGTGTCTACTCATTTGTGATAGTCAAGCTGGGTAGAATTCCAGGTTAGCAGATATATTTCCAGCACTTTGAAGACTTTACGTCATTAACTTCTAGACTGTTGCTAAGTTGGCCTTTGATCTAAATGTTCCTATGTAGGTAATAGGTCATTTCTCTCTGATAGCTCCAAAGATTTTTCTGTTCATAATTGATGTTCTTTGGTTTCATGAATATCTAGGTTTGGATTTAATTTTATTTCTTTTTCTCAGTACATAGAGAATATTTTTATTATGAAGGCTCATAACTTTATTCACTTCTGTAATATTCTTACCTATAGGATCTTCAAATAATATTCTTTGTAGTTTCTTCTTTCATAACTTTCTTGAATCTTTATTAGTACATGTTGCAGTCTCTCAATTTAGCTTTCATGTCTATCTGTCTGTCTCTTTTTCTTTCTTTTTTTATTGAAAGATAATTGATTATACATATTTGTGGGGTACAGAGTTGAATATCAATACCTGTGTACAATGTGTGATGATCAAATCAGGATAATTAGCTTATTCACCATTATGAAACATAATCACTCTTTAGATCCATTAACCAATTTCTTGCTAACCCCCTCCCCCTCCCCCTCTCCCACCTCTAGTAACCACAGTTCTGTTCTCTCATTCTGAAAGTCCAACATATTATTGTGATTGTCCTTTCTTTCTTTTCTTTTCTTTCTTATTTATTTATTTATATTTTAGCTCCCACTTATACGTGAAGACATGTGGTATTTCTCTTTCGGTGCCTGGCTTATTTCACTTAACACAATTTTCTCCAAACTCATCTATCTGCTGCTGAGTAGCACTCCATTATATATAAATACCACATTTTCCTTATCCAGTTGTTTATCAGTGAACATTTAAGGTGGTTCCATATCTTGGCTATTGTAAGTAAAGCTGCAATAAACATGGGAGTGCAGGTTGCCTTTTGACATGATGATTTTCATTTCTTTGTGTGTATACCCAGTAGTGAGATTGCTGGATCATATGGTAGCTCTATCTGTAGTTGTTCGAGAAATCTCCATACTATTTTGCACAATGGCTGCACTAATTTACGGTCCCACCAACAGTGTAGGAGGATTCCTCTTTCTCCATATCCTCACCAGCATTTGTTATTCTCTGTCTTTTTGATAATAGCTAATCTAACTGGGGCGAGATGATATCTCAATGTGGTTTTGATTTGCATCTCTCTGATGATTAGTGATGTTGAGCATTTTTTCATATACCTGTTGGCCATTTGTATCTCTTCTTTTAAGAAATGTCTATTCAGCTTCTTTGCCAATTTTCCAACTGGATTGTTTTGTTTACTTTTAAGTTGTTTGAGTTCCTTGTATATTCCAGATATTATTCCCTTGTCAGTTGTATAGTTTGCAAATATTTTCTCCCATTCTGTAGGTTATCTTTTTGCTCTGTCAGTTGTTTCCTTTGCTGTGCAGAAGGCTTTTACTTTGATATAATCTCATTTATTTTTTCTTTTGTTGCCTGTGTTTTTGAGGTCTTATGCATAAAGTCTTTGCCAAGTCCTCCATCCTGAAGTGTTTCCCCTATGCTTTCTTCTAGGAGTTTTATAGTTTCAGGTCTTATATTTGGGTCTTTAATCCATTTTTAGTTGATTTTGGTATATGGCAAGAGTTATAGGTCTAGTTTCATTCTATATATGGATATCCAGTTTTCCCAGCACCATTTGTTGAAGAGGCTGTCTTTTCTACAATGCATGTTCTTGGTGCCTTTGTCAAAGATCACTTGGCTGTAAATACATGGGTTGATTTCTGGGTTCTCTATTCTGTTCCATTGGACTGAATGTCTGTTTTCATGCCAGTACCATGTTGTTTTGGTTACTATAGCTTAACCGTATAGTTTGAAGTCAGGTAGTGTAATGCATCTGGCTTTCTCCCTTTCTTTCCTCTTCTTTCTTTTCTTTCTTTCTTTCTTTCTTTCTTTCTTTCTTTCTTTCTTTCTTTCTTTCTTTCTTTCTTTCTTTCTTTTTCTTTCTTTCTTCTCAGGATTGCTTTGGCTGTTTGGGGTCTTTTGTTTTTTCATATGAATTTTGGGATTGTTTTTTCTATTTCTGTGAAGAATGTCATTGGTATTTTAATGGAGATTGCATTGAATCTTTAAATCACTTTAGGTAGTGTGGACATTTTCAGTGTTAATTCTTCCAATTCATGAACATGGAATGTCTTTTTTGTGTATCAATTTTTGTGTATTGATTTTGTATCCTGCAACTTTACTAAATTTGTTAACAGCTCTAGGAGTATTTTGCTGGAGTCTTTAGGTTCTTCTATATTTAGGATCTTGTCATCTGCAAACAGGGACAATTTGACTTCATCTTTTCCAGTTTGGATGCCTTTCATTTCTTTCCATTGCCTGATTGCTCTGACTACTACTTCCAATACTATGTTGAATAGGAGTGGTGAAAGTGGCCATCCTTCTCTTGTTCCTGTTCTTAAAGGAAAAGCTGTCAGCTTTTCCCCATTCATGATGATGTTGGCAGTGGGTTTGTCATTTATGGCTTTTATTGTGTTGAGATACTTTCCTTCTATACCTAATTTGTTGAGTGTCTTTATCTGGAAAGGATGCTGAATTTTGTGAAATGCTTTCTCTGTATTTATTGAAATAATCATATGGTTTGGTCCTTGTTTTGTTGATGTAATGTATCTCATTTGTTGATTTGCATATGTTGAACCATCCTTGCATTCCTGGGATGAAACTCACCTGATCATGGTGTATATCACATCTTTTTGCTGTGCTGTTGTATTCTTTTTGCTGATATTTTGCTGAGTATTTTTGCATCTATATTCATCAAGGATATTTGCCTATAGTTTTCTTTTTGTTGTTGTATCTTTATCTGATTTTGGTATCAGGATGATGCTGGCCTCATAAAATGAGTTTGGGAAAATGGCCTCTGTTTCAATTTTTTGGTATAATTTGAAAAGGGTTGATTTTAATTCTTCTTTAAAGGTTTGGTAGAATTCAGAAGTGAAGCCATCTGGTCCTGGGCTTTTCTTTGTTGGGAGACTGCTTATTCTTCAGTTTTGTTACTCATTATGGTCTGTTCAAGTTTTCTATTTCTTCTTGGTTCAGTCTTGGTAGTCTGTATGTATTCAGAAATTTAGCAATTTCCTCCAGATTTTCAAATTTGCTGGCATATAGTTGTTCATAATAGTCTTTAATGATTTTTTGTATTTCTGTGATATTTGCTGTAATGTCTCTTTTTTCATTTCTAATTTTTGTTATTTGGGTCTTCTCTGTTCTTTTTACAGTTAGTCTAGGTCATGGTTTGTCTATTTTGTTTATCTTCTCAAAAACCCAACTTTTTGTTTTGTTGCTCTTTTGTATTTTTTTTTTCTTTTTTGGTCTCTATTTCATTTAGTTCTGCTCTGATCTAGTTATTTCTCTCCATCTACTAATTTTAGAATTGGATTGTTGTTTTTTCTAGTTCTTTGAGGTGTAAATAGGTTGTTTATTTGAAGACTTTCTATACTTTTGATATGGGCATTTATTACAATAAACTTCCCTCTTGTTACTGCTTTTGTAGTATTCCATAGGTTTTGGTAAATTGTGCTTGTATTTTCATTTGTTCCAAGGACCAAAAAAGGTGGGGGTGACTCTGAGTGTAGTTCTCCTCTAGCAAAATACAGTCATATGGGTTCTTAGCCAATCCACATGCTGGGCTCACTGTCTGTGAGGGTCATGCAGTTACTTTTCAGCCTGATTTGCAGGTGTCTGTGGTGGGAGTGCCAGCCATCAGCCCCCTACCTACCTTGCCCCAGCAGTGCAGGGTTTCTCCATTCTGCATGCCAGTCCTAGTCATGTTTTTCCCCTGTCTTTCTATGTTGCTGTCTTGAGTTTCCAGTGTTGGAGGGGTTTCCTTACTGTTTAGCTGCATTCTGTTGTTTTCTCCTAAACCCTGTACTCTACAGGTAACTATCTCTATTTGTTGCTTTTGACTTTTTTTGCACTGGAGATGAGGGCTGACCACTTCTAGTCAGCCATATTGCCAGAAAAAAAAAAAAAAAAAAAAAAC